>NC_050572.1:13005033-13115033 GCF_013265735.2 Oncorhynchus mykiss
CCACCTTTCGTGGATGCGTCAAAGTCTTTGACCATTCCTCCAACTGTTTTTGAGATGCTGATTTATGTGTGATTACTGTCACTGGAGGTTTGTCTTTACTACCTTTTACAGACTTTGTCCTGGCTGGCCTAAGACATCGTTTGTCACCGCTGTCAGAATCTATTGCCTCAAAGCCAGGCAGTGCGGACCAAATGCTTGAAACCCAATCATCCTTGCGCAACTCAGCCTGAGGGTAGATTGAGGGAACAAAGGGTGCACAGGAGGGGCCAAGTCTGCTTTTACAACCCTTGCTTGTAATTGCTGAATTTCTTCTTTTAAGGTTTTTATCTGTATCTCTCTGAAATGTCCTATCATGGTTATCAAGAAAGAATTTCTCATCCCTTTTCCTTACTTCGGCAAATACAGTTAAAGACCATTGTGTTTTTGTCAATGTGTTCGACTTTCTCTGTATTTTTCCCCAAGCTTTTTGTATTTCAGACAGATTCCATATTCAATCTTGGTCAACAATGACGGACTATTTCTTTATTATGTCTTGCCTACACTTCTCTACTTTGAAATGGTACATTTAAAATACTTTTCATGCTCACATCCGGAGGAGCTGTTCCACCCTTCTCCAGAGTTTTATCACATAAAAATGGCATTACATTAACTTTTTTTTTAAATCATGGGGTGGATCAGCTTTAGTATTGCGGAAAGATTGTTGCTTCCATCAATATAATAGTCTGCATCATTTCCAATCCCCCATATATGTTTTGGGTAAACATATGTATCTATATACATACATACTGTACATACACATGCCTGTATACACATATACATATATATATAAATATATATACATACACACATACATATATACATTCAGTGGCTTGCTAAAGTATTCACCCCCCTTGGCATTTTTCCTATTTTGTTGCCTTACAACCTGGAATTAAAATAGATGTTTTTGCGACCTCCCGGGTGGTGCAGTGGTCTAAGGCACTGCATCGCAGTGCTACCTGTGCCACCAGAGATTCTGGATTCAAGCCCAGGCTCTGTCGCTGCCGGCCGCACCCGGGAGGCCCATGGGGCGAAGCACTATTGGCCCAGCGTCGTCCAGGTTAGGGAGGGGTTGGCTGGCAGGGATATTCTTGTCTCATCGTGCCCTAGTGACTCCTGTGCCAGGCCAGGCACAGTGCATAATGACCAGGTGTACGGTGTAAGATTTTTTGGGGGTTTGTATCATTTAAATTACACTTTGAAGATGCTAAATATTTGGGGGGGTGAAACAAACCAGAAATAAGACAAAAAATGGAAAACTTCAGCGTGCATAACTATTCACCACCCCGAAGTTAATACTTTGCAGAGCCAAATTACAGCTGCAAGTTTCTTGGAGTATGTCTCTATAAGCTTGGCACATCTAGCCCCTGGGAATTTTGCCCATTCTTCAAGGCAAAACTGCTCCATTTCCTTCAAGTTGGATGGGTTCTGCTGGTGTACAGCAATCTTTAAGTCATACCACAGATTCTTAAATGTATTGAGGTCTGAGCTTTGACTTAAATATTTCCCCTTAAACCACTCAAGTTTTGCTTTAGAAGTATGCTTAGGGTCATTGTCCTGCTGGAAGGTGAACCTCCATCTCAGTCTCAAATCTCTGAAATTCCTCTGCATTTAGCGCTATCCATCATTCCTTCAATTCTGACCAGTTTCCCAGTCCCTGCTGATGAAAAACATGCCCACAGCATGATGCTGCCACCACTATGCTTCCCTATGGGGATGGTGTTCTCGGGTTGGTGAGAGGTGTTGGGTTTGCGCCAGACGTAGCATTTTCCTTGAGGGCCAAAAACCTAAATTTTTGTGTCATCTGACCAGAGTACCTTCTTCCATATGTTTGGGGAGTCTCGCACGTGCCTTTTGGTGAACAGCAAATGTGTTTGCTTATTTTTTCTTTAAGCAATGGCTTTTTTCTGGTCACTCTTCCATAAGGCCCAGCTCTGTGGAGTGTACGGCTTAAAGTGGTCCTTTAGACAGATACTCCAATCTCCGCTGTGGAGCTTTGCAGCTCGTTCAGGGTCACCTTTGGTCTATTTGTTGCCTATCTGGTTAATGCCCTCCTTGCCTGGTCCATTTGTTTTCGTGGGCGGCCCTTTCTTGGCAGGTTTGTTGTGATGTCATATTCTTTACATTTTTTAATAATGGATTTAATGGTGCTCTATGGGATGTTCAAAGTTTCTGATATTTTTTTATAACCCAACCCTGATCTGTACTTCTCCACAACTTTGTCCCTGGCCTGTTTCGAGAGCTCCTTGGTCTTCATGGTGCCACTTGCTTGGTGGTGGCCCTTGCTTAGTGGATTTGCAGATTCTGGGGCCCTTCAGAACAGGTGTATATGTATTGAGATCATGTGACAGATCATGTGACACTTAGATTGCACAAAGGTGGACTTTACTGAACTAATTATGTGACTTCTTAATAGTAATTGGTTGTACCAGATCTTATTTAGGGGCTTCATAGCAATAGGGGGTGAGTACACACAATTTTTCAGTTATCATTTTGGGGGAATTTAAAAAAATAAATAGAGTGTCTAGTTTGAGAAACAGACGCCTCACAAGTCCTCAACTGGCAGCTTCATTAAATAGTACCCCCAAAACACCAGCCTCAATGTCAACAGTGAAGAGGCGACTCCTGGATGCTGGCCTTCTTGGCAGAGTTGCATAGAAAAAACATATCTCAGACTGGCCAATAAAAAGAAAAGATTAAGATGGGCAAAAGAATACAGACACTGGACAGAGGAACTCTGCCTAGAAGGCCAGCATCCCGGAGTCGCCTCTTCGCTGTTGACGTTGAGACTGCTGTTTTGCGTTGGTTGTGCGAATGTCCCAGTACACCATTGGTGCCAAGCTTCCTGCCATCCAGAACCTCTATACCAGGCGGTGTCAGAGGAAGGCCCTAAAAATGGTCAAAGACTCTAGCAGCACTAGTTACAGTGCCTTGCGAAAGTATTCGGCCCCCTTGAACTTTGCGACCTTTTGCCACATTTCAGGCTTCAAACATAAAGATATAAAACTGTATTTTTTTGTGAAGAATCAACAACAAGTGGGACACAATCATGAAGTGGAACGATATTTATTGGATATGTCAAACTTTTTTAACAAATCAAAAACTGAAAAATTGGGCGTGCAAAATTATTCAGCCCCCTTAAGTTAATACTTTGTAGCGCCACCTTTTGCTGCGATTACAGCTGTAAGTCGCTTGGGGTATGTCTCTATCAGTTTTGCACATCGAGAGACTGACAAAACAGCTCGAGCTCAGTGAGGTTGGATGGAGAGCATTTGTGAACAGCAGTTTTCAGTTCTTTCCACAGATTCTCGATTGGATTCAGGTCTGGACTTTGACTTGGCCATTCTAACACCTGGATATGTTATTTTTGAACCATTCCATTGTAGATTTTGCTTTATGTTTTGGATCATTGTCTTGTTGGAAGACAAATCTCCGTCCCAGTCTCAGGTCTTTTGCAGACTCCATCAGGTTTTCTTCCAGAATGGTCCTGTATTTGGCTCCATCCATCTTCCCATCAATTTTAACCATCTTCCCTGTCCTTGCTGAAGAAAAGCAGGCCCAAACCATGATGCTGCCACCACCATGTTTGACAGTGGGGATGGGGTGTTCAGCTGTGTTGCTTTTACGCCAAACATAACGTTTTGCATTGTTGTCAAAAAGTTCAATTTTGGTTTCATCTGACCAGAGCACCTTCTTCCACATGTTTGGTCTGTCTCCCAGGTAGCTTGTGGCAAACTTTAAACAACAGTTTTTATGGATATCTTTAAGAAATGGCTTTCTTCTTGCCACTCTTCCATAAAGGCCAGATTTGTGCAATATACGACTGATTGTTGTCCTATGGACAGAGTCTCCCACCTCAGCTATAGATCTCTGCAGTTCATCCAGAGTGATCATGGGCCTCTTGGGTGCATCTCTGATCAGTCTTCTCCTTGTATGAGCTCAAAGTTTAGAGGGACGGCCAGGTCTTGGTAGATATGCAGTGGTCTGATACTCCTTCCATTTCAATATTATCGCTTGCACAGTGCTCCTTGGGATGTTTAAAGCTTGGGAAATATTTTTGTATCCAAATCCGGCTTTAAACTTCTTCACAACAGTATCTCGGACCTGCCTGGTGTGTTCCTTGTTCTTGATGATGCTCTCTGCGCTTTTAACGGACCTCTGAGACTATCACAGTGCAGGTGCATTTATACGGTGACTTGATTACACACAGGTGGATTGTATTTATCATCATTAGTCATTTAGGTCAACATTGGATCATTCAGAGATCCTCACTGAACTTCTGGAGAGAGTTTGCTGCACTGAAAGTGAAGGGGCTGAATAATTTTGCACGCCCAATTCTTCAGTTTTTGATTTGTTAAAAAAGTTTGAAATATCCAATAAATGTCGTTCCACTTCATGATTGTGTCCCACTTGTTGTTGATTCTTCACACAAAAATACAGTTTTATATCTTTATGTTTGAAGCCTGAAATGTGGCAAAAGGTCGCAAAGTTCAAGGGGGCCGAATACTTTCGCAAGGCACTATATAGACTGTTTCCTCTGCTACCCCACGGCAAGCGGTACCGGAACACCACATCGAGGTCCAAGAAGCTTAAACAGATTCTACCCCCAAGCCATAAGACTCCTGAACATCTAATCAAATGACTACCCAGACTATTTGCATTTCCCCCCTCCCCCTCTTTACACCACTGCTCCTCTCTATTGTCATCTATGCATAGTCACTTCAATAACTCTACCTACATGTACATACTTCCTCAACTAACCGGTGCCCCCACACATGGACTCTGTACCCCGCTGTTTATAGTCTCGCTGGTGTTGTTTTACTGCTGCTCTTTAACAATCTCTTATTCTTATCCGTATTTTTTAAAACTGCAATGCTGGTTGGGGGCTCGCATTTCACTGTAAGGTGTTGTATTCGACGCATCTGACTAATATTATTTGATTTGATTCTCTCCACAGAACAAAGGAAAATAAAAATTATTTCCATGTCTCTGACCCATTGATCATTAATTCCCTATTGACCTCTAGTCCTCTGCTTTGTGTATTATCTTCAAATATTCTTAAAGTATGCTGAAAGACATTGAGCTGTGGACACGACACACTTACCACAAAGGGTAAGGAGATGGAAGCTACTTGAGATTGAAAGTGCTTGAGAGAGACCATTGTGTTGTTGCAATGAGAGAAGAGAGTTCTGCTCAATCTGTGCTAAAGTGCATTGTATTGTGTATACAGCATCATGGCATTGAAATAGAAGACAGAAAGACAGCCGGAAGTCATGCCACTGAACTGGATAACACACACACACACACACACACACACACACACACACACACACACACACACACACACACACACACACACACACACACACTAGTGGTGTGCGGGTCAGCTTTATGTCCACATGTACCCGCCCTCAATTGGTAATAACCGATCCGCAACAGGCCGACTATGTCATGAGGTAAGAATCTGAGGCCCGAACCCAACCCTAACTGCTAAGAAAGAAAACGAGCTGTAGGCTACAGTCAGAGACAGCTGACCAATTTTATTTGGCAGGGGGTGCAGGATTTTCTTTGCTGGATATAGATAATATAGAAATAATATATAGATAATTTCTGTTTATAATTTCAGAGATTTTGGTAGGCTATTTGTTTGTGAATAATCAGATACATGCAGATTCTCTTCTATCATTATATGTTGCCCTAGAAGACTAAATAAACCCTTGCTCTCCTGAATAATTTCATAAATTGATAGAACGAACGCTTCAATCAAGTTGACATTTTTTTGTGCACAATTTCCAAATTACATCAGTTTGACAGATTGTAAGAAAATAGAAAGTTGTGAAAACGTTTTCATTACGGCTTGGATGCATATTTTATGTGGTAGAAATACTATCAGCTTTCATGATGCTGATAAAGTCAGCATCTCTTACTGACGGTATCTAACTGAACATTTGCAAACTGTCAAGATGCTGAAATAAAGAAACTATATTTCTCCACTCTCCATTCAAAACAGCCTACATTACTGCAAGAAATTCTTAATTCTTCAAAAGCTGAAAGGCTATTTGATTATTAGGTTCAGTACCTACAGTAGAGTACAGATTTCAGTTTCCATTTAACCCATGAGAACACCAAGCTACAGTTCCCTTGACATGCCATAGGCCTATCTGAAGTCTTGTGACTGTCGGATTTGTATGTATTGCTTCACAATCATCCGACATAACACAGCTGCTATCATACTCTTTTACCACAATAGCAAATATTTCCATAACATTACTTTACTTTCAACTCTCCATTTCACAGATTTTCTCATACTGAATTCAAATCCGACATGGATTTTTTTCCTCCATGGATTGTTTTTTCTACCTGTTCCCTAAAGCATTTGGCTATTTGTTGCAGCGTACAGTTAGGCCCTAAAGCTTAGATTTATACATTAATGCCAGATAGCGTAAAATAAGGAAATAAAAACCGCAATGTTGCCTATAGAGATTAGTTTCTCAAGAATGATAGGTTTATGGATTTTTTTGAGGTATTGCTTTCTCTTTATTCAATCCGTTCGCCACGCACCCACCCTTGACCCACACAATATATAATGACCCTAAACCCGCCCCTCAGATATAACCACAAGGACTGTGGGTTATGAGTCAACCCGCCCATCACTAACACACACATAAATGCTCACAGGCTCACATGCACCCATGCACACACACACACACACACACCAACACACACACTAAAGCACAAATGCCTCCAAGATTCTGCCACGTCACTCTCACGTCAACCCTTTGGAGAGAAGCAGCAAGTGACAGGTTGTCCCCTCCCCTATTCCTTCATAACAGTTACGCTCTGAGACAACATAGCATCAAAGTGACATTGAGAGGCAGCTGAGTGGGAAGGAGGCAGGAGAATTTTATAAACAAAATAAATAAAATATACGGTAGAAAGCCCAGGGATACATGATCATACTGAGCACACACACACATACTCACATGCACACGTGTGCGTTTGCAGAGTGTGTTTGCAATTGGTTTTTGAAAGACCAATACCAAACACACTTTCAAACTTGTACACACCCATTTTACATCACTTATTATCAGGTTGAAATAGCCCCTGATACCGATCAGATAGGCAGAAATACAAATGCAGCTCTTTGTGATGGAGTAGTCTTTCTCTTGGTGCTAAAGTCTGGATAGAAAACTACAAAAATTGAGGGAAATTCCCTAAAATTTTTGCTAATGGAATTTTGCAATCCTGTGTACACTATAGTATAGTATAATTTCTCCTCTTTCCTCTCGGTGAGAACAATGCCCAAAAGTCCTTCTGCTATGATTCTAAACTGACACAGGAGAGACAGTAAAGTAAGGTTTGATGTGGGCCAGTAACTCACACAAGAAAGATAAAAAGGTAAAGTTTCAATGGGGGCCAGTAACCAAGTTAACATTTCATGGGGGCCAGTAACTTACAGAGGAGAGATTGGAAGGTAATGTTTCATGAAGGCCAGTTAACAAGGAAACATTTCATGTGGGCCAGTAACCAAGGTAACATTTCACGGGGACCAGTAACCAAGGTAATGTTTCATGTGGGCCAGTAACCAAGGTAAAGTTTCATGGGGACCAGTAACCAACATAACATTTCATGGGGGACAGTAACCAAGGTAACATTTCATGGGGGCCAGTAACCTGCACAGGAGAGATAGGAAGGTCACTTATCATGGGGGCCAGTAAACAAGCTAATGTTTCATGGGGGACAGTAACCAAGGTAACGTTTCATGGGGGCCAGTAACTTACATAGGAGAGATTGGAAGGTAATGTTTCATGGGGGCCAGTAACCATAGTAATAGCTAATGAACGCTGTTGGGGAATAATCAGAATTAGTTGGTAACATAGGTAAGATGTTTTATATTCATCATATGTTTGTAAGTTACTTCTCATCAGAATGTTTTTGTATAATACTGTGGCGGGGTTTGCAGTCATCTGGTCTCTGTCAAGACTAAGTTACGTGGGCCGGAGAGAGGGGAGAGGTCAAGCGTGGATCTCTTGGCTCCACAATGTCTGTGTGCCAGTAAATGTGTCTCTGTGATCTTGTCAAGATAGGATGGATTTGATATATGGCTGTTGATATGGAGGATTTGTTTATGGTTCTGAGTTTGAGAAAAGCACATAGTTTAGGAGACAAAGCTGAATGATAAATTATGCCTATGCTGTCTGGCTATGTGTGTCTTTGCTATAAAGGATCTCAGTTGCAATGTGTAAGGGACTCTCAGAGAATTAATTTATAGACACTGAATTGTTCTGAGAGTCACAGGGTTGTAATGGAGCTCATATAATTAAAGATGGACTTTGTGATAACTAACTCTGACTTGTGTGTGGTTTGCGCTCATGATTTGGTAAATACAGAAAACGCCCGTAAGCAAGGTCATGTTTCATGGGGATCAGTAACAAAGGTAAAGAAACATGGGGATCAGTAACCAACATACATTTTAATGGGGGTCAGTAACCAAGGTAAAGTTTCATGTGGGACAGTAACCCGGTTAACTTTTCATGGGGGCTAGTAACCTACACAGGAGAGATAGCAAGGTCACTTTTCATGGGGGCCAGTAACCAAGGTAAAGTTTCATGGGGGCCAGTAACCAAGGAAATGTTTCATGGGGGACACTAACCAATGTAAAGTTTCATGGGGGTCAGTAACCAAGATAATGTTTTATGGGGGCCAGTAACTAAGGTAATGTTTTATGGGGGCCAGTAACCAAGGTAACGTGTCATGGGGGTCAGTAATCAAGGTAACGTGTCATGGGGGAGAGTAACTCACACACGAGAGATGGGAAAGTAATGTTTCATGGAGGCCAGTAAGCAAGATAACGTTTCATGGGGGCCAGTAACCAAGGTAACGTTTCATGGGGGCCAGTAACCAAGGTAACGTTTCATGGGGGACAGTAACCAAGGTAAAGTTTCATGGGCGACAGTAACCAATGTAAAGTTTCGTGGGGACCAGTAACCAACATAACGTTTCATGGGGGTCAGTAACCTTAACACAGCGAAGTAACAGTAATAAAGGAGGATATCAAGATGACAAAATTGAAAATGAAAAGAAAAAAAAAAGAATAGAAAACACTCTGGCAGAGTGGTGACCTTGTGCCTACAGTGGTTAAGTGTTGAGACTGACAACAGGGTGCCATTTTTCCCTCTTTCACGCCGTGCCCTCGGGTAAAGAAAGGAGGGAGAAAGAGAGGAAATGAGTGAAGCAGCAAGGCGACCAGACACAGGGAAAAAAGCTTTTAGTGGACTTTTTTGTTTGCTTTAGAAACCATTTCATGACATCTCCCTTGAGCACAGACAGACCACACAGTCACACACACACACACACACACACACACACACACACACACACACACACACACACACACACACACACACACACACACACACACACACACACACACACACACACACACACACACACAAAAGCAAAACACACTCATATACTCTGACCAATTCTCTGACTGCTCTTGAGGTCTGCATGCTATTTAGCTTTTGGGCTATAGGGGATGTTTCAGGTCATTGTGTGTCTGTGTGTAAGTGGCGTAGAGAGAAAGGGGATGGTTGTGTTCACTGAAGGGTTAGAGGAATGTATGTGGTTGCATTCCTAATGACACCCCATATGCTGGGCTCCCGTCGTAAAAGAAACACTGGTTTTCAATGGTAGCGCCCTGATTAAATAAAGGTACATAATAAATGTCATTCCTCATATAGTGCACTACCCTATGGGCCCTGGTCAAAAGCAGTACATGGTAATATGGCACCATTTGGGATACATCTTTAGCAGCTACTACTAAGCAATACCTCCAGGTAAAAATAAATAAATAAATGCAAATTGTCAAAAAACATGTCTTGGGGGTCAGTAACCAATTCTTATGGAACACGCCAGGAGGTACCAATTCTGCAGGTACCAGATTACGTCAGGACCGGGTGAAATGTGGAAGCTATACCATCCACTAGGAGACACTTGAGTGCCTATTACCATCTAGTAGGCTTGTGGCTTGCTAGGGTGTTGTGTATGGGGATAGTGGATGATGGATGGTGGATGGGAATGGTGGATAGGGATGGTGGATGGGATGGTGGATGGGAATGGTGGATAGGGATGGTGGATGGGATGGTGGATGGGGATGGGAATTGGGATGGGGGATGGTGATGGTGGATTGTGAATGAAGTTGGTGGATGGGGATGGGGGATGGTGGATGGGCTATGGTGAATGGAGATGGTGGATGGGGATGGTGGATGGGGATGGAGGATGGTGGATGGTAGTTAGGGATGGTGGATGGGGATGGTGGTTGGAAATGGTGGATGAGGATGGTGGATGGGGATGGAGGATAGTAGTTAGGGATGGTGCATGGGGATGGTGGATAGGGATGGTGGATAGGGATGGTGGATGGTGGATGGTGGATGGGGGATGGTGAATGGAGATGGTGGATGGGGATGATGGTTGGGGATGGAGGATGGTGGATGGTTGTTAGGGATGGTGGATGTGGATGGGGATGGTGGATGGTAGTTAGGGATGGTGGATGGGGATGGTGGACAGGGATGGTGGATGGTGGATGAGGATGGTGGATGGTGGATGGGGATGGTGGATGGTGGATGGTGATGGTGGATAATGATGGGGATGGTGGATGGGGATGGTGATGGTGGATGATGATGATGGTGGATGGTGGATGGGGATGGTGGATGGGGATGGTGGATGGGGATGGTGGATGATGAAGGGGATGGTGGATGGGGATGGTGATGGTGATGGTGGATGATGATGATGGTGGATGGTGCATGGGGGTGGTGGATGGTGGGTGGGGATGGTGGATGGTGAGTCGTCTTGATTATAACATATAGTAAAAACGTATGTTGCTTGACATTATAAGGCATTACTGAAGCTCATACATATTTGTCACATGTTTTAAAGGGTTATAGCTGTGGGATTTAAGATTCAAGCCATATTTTTCTTTCCACTATTACATTCATTGTATATCTTTTTTGTGTTTTACTGTTCAAAGTTCAAATCTCAAGCCAAGTTATTATCTTAAGATGTACAGTTCTGTCAGATTTAGACATTGTCTGCCATTCCACTACCATGGTGTCCAGCCTTGACATTCCTCAGCTAGATGTACGAGTGAGTGATGGCTCTTGTTTCAGAGTATGATATGTATGTGACAGGTAATGTGTGTCTCTATCCTTTCTTCTGTAATGGGGTGTCTCTGTTTCTCTGAGGTCACATGTGGTCTGATTGAAATGTCAGCATGCTGTGTGTGGCCATTTCATATTTACTGATTAATTACCGGAATACTTAATTGATCTGATTTATTTGATACATTTGATTATCCTACCCAAATGAATCTAAGATGAGCACCATTAAGGAATTGGATACAAAGAAATCATTGAATTAGTTATCATAATCAGTGGTTGTCATACCATTAATTCCATATCAAAAATATAATTAACAGTTAATTAATTAAGCACTGAAACTGCAAGAACTCAATCGCTCACAAATTAACACAATGCCACAAATAATGAATTCAAAGTTTTATTTACTAGACTAAATAAGTTGGAAAAGTAGGTAGTAAAAGACACAATATAAAACAGGGTACAATGGGATTCAACACAGTTATTGAGGTGAGAGTCTCCACAGGATAATATAAATTAACTTCTGTATTCAATTCTGGCAAATACACAACACATTCACAGGACTTTTGAGAACGATAAAATTGTATTAATTTAAAAAGAAAATGGGAGAGGACTACACCGACATGGGCTTTCGCAACTATGTAACTCTAGAGCTCCCCAACCAGAAATAAACATGAACTAGGCTAGAGCTTAGCATCTGATGTGGACAGGACAGTGTTGATCACAGATTTGTAAATTAGACCTGCCGTTTTTCAATACTCAATGACTTCCAACACTTTACACACACATTGCCACTTTCAGAGGACATTAAGAATGCAACAGGGTCATTTTCTTGTACGTCAATGTTGTCTGCCCAGTTGGATTCCGATCAGGATGGGACAAAGCCGGGATGGATCTGAAAAAGGATCATTGTCCAAGTCTCTCTGTCCCCCCCCCCCCCCCCCTGACTTCTCAGTCCATGAAAGTAAATTCTATAAAAACAAGTCCTGTAACTTATAGGGATACTCACAAAAGTGCTGGCCAATTAGACAGAACAGGGTCTAAAAGGACCACCCTGTTGATTCTGAGAATGCACCAAATCCCTGTCCATTATGATGAACCTGAGATTCCCTCATAAGTGTCTACAACATGTTCCCATTGTACAGAAAACAGTTCAATAGTCCCTAGGATGAAACAAGTTATCAGTAGGTTGTAAATATGAATTGGGAGAAATAGCACATTCCATTTTACAGCAAATACACACTTTATACCCCGTTTTAATGAGAGAAATATTTCAGTATGCTTCAAGTTATATCAACATGTCATGAGTCCTTCAGAAAAAATGTTTAAATGCCCTTTCTCTATGGGCGCCACCCTCCTATGTAACAAAGAGCACAACGTTTCTGAATTCCCACATTCCTGGCACCAGAAGTCTATCTGGCGGTCCCCAGTAACACATGTGGCTCGTAAAGATGTCTCTTGATTTATAGAAAGGGTCTGTTCTTTTGTCTCCTGACCCCCCCAGGACCAGTCATAGTCATAAAAGGCGAAAGGGAGAGCAGGTTATTCATTCCGTTGATGCGGCTCAGGGAATATCTGTTCTTCACCACCCCCAACAGAGGGTCGTTTGTCAACAACCAACTGTAAATATTGACCTCACTCGTGGGCTCTCGTTACACCTGTCACATGTCACATATTCAAAAGGCACACTGGAAGGACACACACACACACACACATACACATAAACACACTTACAGTATGTACTGTATACACACAAGTGCCACAAACACACTCAACAGGGACACTAGATGGGATTTTGAAAAAACTGTCACAGAATACACACACGCAATTGCACACAAATGCACACATATCACACACACACATTTGACGAGGACATTGTTGGCGCACAATAACAAAAATGGCCACTAAAAAGACCACAGGAACAGTGCAGAGGGAGTTGACACGCAACATTAAAATGTTGTTCATGACTGGCACAGTGATTGGCACTGATAGTAGAGTTAGACAGATGTGTTCACAAGCTGAGTTGAATGGAGAGTTGCTTCACTTTGACACTTGTCAGAAAAACCCATTCAACACCTCCCCATGCAACACTGATATTACAATAAATAACGGTTGTTGTTGTTGTACTGACAGCCTTGCATGCAACTTCCTATGCCATCCCAAAGCCTGGAATTACAATATACTGTATATCAGGACAAAAAAATTAGTACCTGCTAAAAATTCAGAGTGACAACTGTGCTTGCTAGCCAGTTGCTATTTTAAAACGTCTATCTACATTGCCTTCAGAAAGTTTTCATACCCCTTGAGTTATTCCACATTTTGTTGTGTTACAGCCTGAATTAGAAATTGATTAACCTCACTAGGGTAAGGGGCACTATTTTCACGTCCAAATCAAAAGCGTTCCCAAAGTAAACTGCCCGTTACTAGGATATGCATATAATTGGTATATTTGGATAGAAAACACTAAAGTTTCCAAAACTGTTGAAATGATGTCTGAGAGTACAACAGAACTGATATGGCAGGTGAAAACCCGAGAGAAATCCATCCAGGAAGTGGGATCATTTTATGTTTGTAGTTTTCCATTGACTGCCTTTACAGTATCAATGATTTAGGACTTAGGATTGCACTTCTTATGGCTTCCACTAGATGTCAACTGTCTGAGTCTTTTGGGGTAAGTCTAAGAGCTTTCTACAACTTGTTACGATGAGCGAAGGGGGGGAACCCAAGAGCGGACTCAGAAGAGGAAGCCGGGATGAATGCACCAAAATGTTTATTGAACACAAAAAAATGGGGAGTACAGAACTGGGGTAACTCAGATGAGTTGCAAAAACCAGAAGTTTAGAGTGAGGTTGGAGTTGGCTGAGTAGAACAGGGGAACAGGTCCTGAGGGGAATCCAAGGTAATGGTGGTGAGTGATATCCAGAGCAAGGTGGTTGGTGGTGAGATGTGGAACAGGAGACAGGAGCCAGGGACAGAGCGGTAACTGCAAGGAGAGGACATAAATGGTGCAAGGCAGGAAAACGAGCGCAGCACAGCAGAGCAACAGGATCTTAACAAAAGGCTAGAATGATAACTGACTGAGCAGAGATTACGATCTGGCAGAGTGGAGGTGGCAGGAATGAGTACATGTAGAGGTCTTGATTTATGGGACGATTTGCAGCTGGTAGGGATCTGCTCTGACTCCAGCACACCTGTCTCCAACCATACAATCACCCCGGGAGAGAGAGTGTATACCGGGGGAGAACTGCAGATTAGGACGACACCGGGTGAACACTGTAGTGGTGGCTGCATCATGTTATGGGTATGCTTGTAATGTTAGAGTTTTTCAGGATAAAAAATAAACATTATGAAGCTAAGCACAGACAAAATCCTAGAGGAAAATCTGGTTCAGTCTGCTTTCCACCAGAGGGCGTAGCGGGAGCAGATGTGACACACCTAGATTGAGCAGCATTTTCCCATTATTCCTTTCAAAATTCTTCAAGCTCTGTCAAATTGGTTGTTGATCATTGCTAGACAACCATTTTCAGGTCTAGCCTTAGATTTTTAAGTAGATTTAAGTCAAAACTGTAACTTGGCCACTCTGGAACATTCACGTTCTTCTTGGTAAGCAACTCTAATGCAAATGTGTTATTTTGTTTTAGGTTATTGTCCTGCGGAAAGGTGAACTCATCTCCCAGTGTCTGGTGGAAAGCAGACTGAACCAGATTTTCCTCTAGGATTTTGTCTGTGCTTAGCTTCATTATGTTTATTTTTTATCCTGGAAAAACTCCTTAACCATTACAAGCATACCCATAACATGATGCAGCCACCACTACAGTATGCTTCAACATATGAAGAGTGGTAATCAGGAATGTATTCAGGACAAAAAAGTGAATTAATTTGCCACATATTTTGCAGTATTTCATTATTGCCTTGTTGCAAACAAGATGCTTGTATTAGAATAGTTTGTATTCTGTACAGGCTTTCTTCTTTTCACTCTGTCAATTAGGTTAGTATTGTGGAGTAACTACAATTTTGTTGATCCTTCTTCAGTTTTCTCCTTTCACAGCCATTAAAGTCTGTAACTGTTATAAAGTCACCATTAGCCTCATGGTGAAATATCTGAGCGTACAGTGCCTTGCGAAAGTATTCGGCCCCCTTGAACTTTGCGACCTTTTGCCACATTTCAGGCTTCAAACATAAAGATATAAAACTATTTTTTTGTGAAGAATCAACAACAAGTGGGACACAATCATGAAGTGGAACGACATTTATTGGATATTTCAAACTTTTTTAACACATCAAAAACTGAAAAATTGGGTGTGCAAAATTATTCAGCCCCTTTACTTTCAGTGCAGCAAACTCTCTCCAGAAGTTCAGTGAGGATCTCTGAATGATCCAATGTTGACCTAAATGACTAATGATGATAAATACAATCCACCTGTGTGTAATCAAGTCTCCGTATAAATGCACCTGCACTGTGATAGTCTCAGAGGTCCGTTAAAAGCGCAGAGAGCATCATGAAAAACAAGGAACACACCAGGCAGGTCCGAGATACTGTTGTGAAGAAGTTTAAAGCCGGATTTGGATACAAAAAGATTTCCCAAGCTTTAAACATCCCAAGGAGCACTGTGCAAGCGATAATATTGAAATGGAAGGAGTATCAGACCACTGCAAATCTACCAAGACCTGGCCGTCCCTCTAAACTTTCAGCTCATACAAGGAGAAGACTGATCAGAGATGCAGCCAAGAGGCCCATGATCACTCTGGATGAACTGCAGAGATCTACAGCTGAGGTGGGAGACTCTGTCCATAGGACAACAAGCAGTCGTATATTGCACAAATCTGGCCTTTATGGGAGAGTGGCAAGAAGAAAGCCATTTCTTAAAGATATCCATAAAAAGTGTCGTTTAAAGTTTGCCACAAGCCACCTGGGAGACACACCAAACATGTGGAAGAAGGTGCTCTGGTCAGATGAAACCAAAATTGAACTTTTTGGCAACAATGCAAAATGTTTTGTTTGGCGTAAAAGCAACGCAGCTGAACACACCATCCCCACTGTCAAACATGGTGGTGGCAGCATCATGGTTTGGGCCTGCTTTTCTTCAGCAGGGACAGGGAAGATGGTTAAAATTGATGGGAAGATGGATGGAGCCAAATACAGGACCATTCTGGAAGAAAACCTGATGGAGTCTGCAAAAGACCTGAGACTGGGACAGAGATTTGTCTTCCAACAAGACAATGATCCAAAACATAAAGCAAAATCTACAATGGAATGGTTAAAAAATAAACATATCCAGGTGTTAGAATGGCCAAGTCAAAGTCCAGACCTGAATCCAATCGAGAATCTGTGGAAAGAACTGAAAACTGCTGTTCACAAATGCTCTCCATCCAACCTCACTGAGCTCGAGCTGTTTTGCAAGGAGGAATGGGAAAAAAATTCAGTCTCTCGATGTGCAAAACTGATGGAGACATACCCCAAGCGGCTTACAGCTGTAATCGCAGCAAAAGGTGGCGCTACAAAGTATTAACTTAATGGGGCTGAATAACACGCCCAAGTTTTCAGTTTTTGATTTGTTAAAAAAGTTTGAAATATCCAATAAATGTCATTCCACTTCATGATTGTGTCCCACTTGTTGTTGATTCTTCACAAAAAAATACAGTTTTATATCTTTATGTTTGATGCCTGAAATGTTGCAAAAGGTCGCAAAGTTCAAGGGGGCCGAATACTTTCGCAAGGCACTGTATGTCTTCCAATCCACAACTGAGTTAGGAAGGATGCCTGTATCTTTGTAGCAACTGGTTGTATTGACACACCATCTAAAGTGTAATTAATAACTTCACCATGCTCAAAGAGATATTAAATATCTTATTTGTTGTATTTATCTTTTACACCTCTACCAATCGGAGGCCTTCTTTGTGAGACATTGGAAAACCTGCCCGGTCTTTGTGGTTGAATCTGTGTTGGAAATTCACTGCTTGGCTGAGGGACCTTATAATTGTGTGAGGGGTAGATAGATGAGGTAGTCCTTCAAAGTGAGTCCATGCAACTAACAATGTCACCTGTTGACGGTGTGTGAAAACTTTCTGAAAGCACTGTACCTATCCCAGAATGAAACAAATATTCAAAGGAAACATTCAATATCCTATTTGAGTGTGGACACACACACACACACACACACACACACACACACACACACACACACACACACACACACACACACACACACACACACACACACACACACACACACACACACACACACACACACACACACGGTGAGCCATTTAAATTGAATATCAATTCTATTAGCTCCTCAATTAAGCTTCTGAGTGATGGCATTTTAGATCAATAAACAAATTGGTGGAAAAAGACCCCTTTCCTCAATTAACATGGGACAGACCGACAAGGGCCAGGGAGGGCTAGGGAGGGCCAGGGAGGCCTAGGGAGGCCTAGGGAGGCGTAGGGAGGGCAAGGGAGGGCCACAGAGGCGTAGGGAGGGCTAGGGAGGGCCAGGGAGGCGTAGGGAGGGCAAGGGAGGACCACAGAGGCGTAGGGAGGGCCAGGGAGGGCCAGGGAGGCGTAGGAAGGGCAAGGGAGGGCCACAGAGGCGTAGGGAGGGCCAGGGAGGGCCAGGGAGGCGTAGGAAGGGCAAGGGAGGGCCACAGAGGCGTAGGGAGGGCCAGGGAGGGCCAGGGAGGCGTAGGAAGGGCAAGGGAGGGCCACAGAGGCGTAGGGAGGGCCAGGGAGGGCCAGGGAGGCGTAGGAAGGGCAAGGGAGGGCCACAGAGGTGTAGGGAGGGCTAGGGAGGGCCAGGGAGAGCCACGGAGGTGTAGGGAGGGCAAGGGAGGGCCACGGAGGCGTAGGGAGGGCTAGGGAGGGCCACGGAGGCAAAGGGAGGGCTAGGGAGGGCCACGGAGGCCTAGGAAGGGCAAGGGAGGGCCACAGAGGTGTAGGGAGGGCTAGGGAGGGCCAGGGAGGGCCAGGGAAAGCCATGGAGGCGTAGGGAGGGCAAGGGAGGGCCACGGAGGCGTAGGGAGGGCTAGGGAGGGCCACGGAGGCAAAGGGAGGGTTAGGGAGGGCCACAGAGGCGAAGGGAGGGCTAGGGAGGGCCACGGAGGCGAAGGGAGGGCTTGGGAGGGCCACGGAGGCGAAGGGAGGGCTTGGGACGGCCACGGAGGCGTTGGGAGGGCTACGGTGGGCCAGGGAGTGCCACAAAGGCGTAGGGATGGCTACGGAGGGCCAGGGAGGACCACGGAGGCGTAGGGAGGGCTACGGAGGGCCAGGGAGGACCACGGAGGGCTAGGGAGTGCTGGCATGAAAGGAATGCTGCACTAATGCTGTATTAGGGTGACATTTGTTTTCTGTGTGCACACACACACAGACACACACACACGCACGTCCACGCAAGCACACAAACCCACACACACACAGACACACACAAAGTCCAGCAGCAGCTTCCAGTCGTCTCATTAAGACATATGAAAGGCTTGTGAAGAAGACCCATGGGAGCATTCCATTAGTGCTCTGTCGAGGCTAGCTCTTTACTGAAGCACACAGTGGGCTCTGGGATTGTTTGCCATGGCTGTCTGAGGATTAAAACAAACACACATCAAAACCCACAGGGCTTCAAAGAGACAATAAATGTAGGAACTAGAGTTCAGCAAAATCATGTAGCAAAGGTGGTCCAGGGAATGAGGCACTAGGCTCACATGATGAGTGATGGGTAAGGCAAGTATACTCTCCTGATATCCCCGGACTCGTGTTAGCTCCCAGAGCTACTCCATATGCTTTAGCTCAGAGGGATAACATGGTCTTGAGGTACATGGGTTGATCATGTTAACATACCTTTGATCTACCCATGGTTGTATGACCCATCCCAGCTAACACATTAGGTTCCAAGAACGTATATTTTTGGTGTCGGTTTGGTTCTGGAAACATTCCTGTTTAGCTGCAGGTAGCCTTGCAGTTAGAGCATCGGGAATGTAACTGAAAGGTTGCATGTTTGAATCCTGAGCTGGCAAGGTGGAAAAATCTGCTGTTCTACCCTTGAGCAAGGCAGTTAACCCCCACAACAACTTCTCTGTGGGATGTGGATTAAGGCAGCCACCAGGACCTCTCTGATTCAGAGGGGTTGGGTTAAATGTGGAAGTCACATTTTGGTTGAATACATTCAGTTGAGCACCTGACTAGGGATCACCTTTCCCTTCAATGGATATGAAGACAGTATTTTATGGTCTCCAGCAAAAAGCATTATTGATGCACTTTGTGCAGTAGTTCCACGAGCATCAAAGCAGCTTTTATGTTGCTTCACCCACTATAATAGAATGAAATGTAAGCCTTGAAATTATCTATAAATCTCCTACGATGTGTTAAATGTACACGTAACATAGAGCACCAACTGGAATCATTGGAAGCAAATGTTCTCTTTTTTTATTTTTTTAAATTGAGCAATTTACTTTTGAATTGATAATCTATACATTTATACCTCTGGTAGTGTAGCCTACTAACCATTACCCCAGTTAGTGTAGTCTATGAATGTGGAGTGTTTCACTGTGTGAGAGATTTTGCATACGAAGGAAATAATTACCCCTCGTAGTGGAGTCTATTAAGCATTACCACCGGAAGTGTAGTCTATGTAATGAAAGCATTACCCCCGGTAGTATAGTCTATGCAATGAAAGCATTACCCCTGGTAGTGTAGTCTATGTAATGAAAGCATTACCCCTGGTAGTGCAGTCTATGTAATGAACGCATTACCCCTGGCTGTGTAGTCTATGTAATGAAAGCATTGCCCCTGTTAGTGTAGTCTATGCAATAAAAGCATTACCATTGGTAGTGCAGTCTATGTAATGAACGCATTACCCCTGGCAGTGTAGTCTATGTAATGAAAGCATTACCCCTGGTAGTGTAGTCTATGTAATGAAAGCATTACCCCTGGTAGTGTAGTCTATGTAATGAAAGCATCACCCCTGGTAGTGTAACTACGTAATGAAAGCATTACCCCTGGTAGTGTAGTCTATGTAATGAAAGCATTACCCCTGGTAGTGTAGTCTATGTAATGAAAGCATCACCCCTGGTAGTGTAACTACGTAATGAAAGCATTACCCCTGGTAGTGTAGTCTATGTAATGAAAGCATCACCCCTGCGGCCTGAAGGGAATGGTGTTGCAAAACTGCTGTGTAGTTTGCCAACCTTTGTATATCTATGTGTCTGGTGTGACTCTGCTAGAAGCACACCTTGGTGAGAGGCAAAAGCACGCACACACACACACACACACACACACACACACACACACACACACACACGGGTGCTGTGTAGACTGATTTGATTTCTTTTCCACTTTCCATTTTCCATAGACCAGACTATTTTTTCCAACGATTTACTGTATAGGGACAGAGAGGGATGGAGAGAATGACTCAGAAAGGGATGGAGGGAGAAATTAGAGACGTTGAATTCCAATTATGTACAGATGGCCAAACAAAACAGAAGAGCAGGCGAATGGACAGAATACAGACTGGGAGAGAGGACAAAAGATTTAGCTTAATTAATGAGGGACTACAGTCACTCAGTGTGAGGTAGAAGAATGGGAAATGTTTTTCTAAATAAATATGAATCCCCCAAAAATAATATAAGTATTGTCCAATTGTGGGAGTCAAAAACAACCACGATCACCCCATTGATTGCGTCAGTTGCAATTTGAAAACATCGGCCGTTCAGCACCCGCATGGGTGCCAATGGATAACTTCCTATTGTGTTAGAGAGATACAACTTAAAGAGGTGTTGTCTCAGTTATCTGTTCTGAGAATAAAGGAAACAGAATTCATAGCTCGTCATTATTTAATTGAGACATTAATATGAACCTCTACGAGTGCTACCCGCCGAGCAAAGTTGAGGTGCTAACAACACTCTGAGAATGGTGAAAAGTTCTGAGAAATGAATTTGGTCAACATGCATGTGCTCGCGGTTCTTCATTTTTTTTTTTAAAGTTCTGCAAATTCTATAGGTGGACACACACAGTGTGCTTAGAGAGCTGTGACTCATCGTTTCAACATTGCGTTAGCACTACCTAATGAAAAGTACCTCTCCTTTAGTAGCCGATCACAGCTAGTTGTTGTTAGCTTTAGCATTGCACAGAGACGTTGACTTCCTGAGATCTGAACACAGTCACCCACAACAAATAAAGGCTTTCGTGAATCAGTAGTGTTGACTGTGACTGTACGTACACTGTTTCTGTCAGAGCATAGCATCAAGTCCCGCTGTCACTAGACACACAGTATTCAGTAGAAATCCCCCTGCACACTTTTGACCCAACAATATCCATCCCCTCTAATCCCATCTAATAATGATCCTAACGAATCGGTTTTTAACCCACATATGATGTGTATGCCTACAGTATATCTAGGGATAAGAGAAGAACATGACGGGTTTTATGATAGTAGTTTATGAGGATGGCACTCTCATCCATATCCTACTCATATCTCAATCTCCACAGCTTTAGCCACTGTAATCAAACAAGCTGTGTTTTGGAGCTGTGCTACAGTAATTAGTAGCAGGACCGACCTGCTTGTGACTGGAAATCTGGCTTTTAGTGGTGGTCTTTGACATTTGATCTTTTAAAGCTTTTCTGAAGAGGGTTGAAGAAAATATACACATTTGTCATATTTAGAAGAAAATAAAAGTCAGACAATTCACACCCTCTCTCCCTGTCTCCCTCTCTTTCCCCCTCTCTCTCTCTCTCCATCTCTCCCTGTCGCCCTCTCTTTCCCCCTCTCTCTCTCTCTCCATCTCTCCCTGTCGCCCTCTCTTTCCCCCTCTCTCTCTCTCTCCATCTCTTCTCCGTCTCCCTCACTTGAAGAAAATGCCCAGTGGTATGACCATGTATGGTAGGCATGCTTGGATAAGGTCAAAGCATTTTGTGCATCAATAAATGATGCAGTGGAATACATAACCCAATTATGAAGGGTTTTAATGAATAGTCTTTCTGTGTCAGCTGTGATGTTTATGCATCTTTCCCACCTCACTCACTGTCACTCCATTTCCTCCCTCTGTCTCTCTCTCTCTCACACACTCCATTTCCTCCCACTCTCTCCTTTTCTGTTCATGAAGCGTATTATGTGACTTTTTAAGCAAATTTAGGTTTGCCAAAACAAAGGTGTTGAAAACTTCTTGACTCAAAACATTTCAGCTTTTATTTTTAATTCATTTGTAAAAATGTAGAAGAACATAAATCCACTTTGACATTATGGGGTATTGTGGTAGGCCAGTGATCAAACATCTCAATTTTATCAATTTATAGTCAGGCTGTAACACAACAACATTTTGAAAAAAGTCAAAGGGTGTGCATATTTTCTGAAGTCACTGTACAGTACAGAGCATTTGGAAAGTTGTCAGACCTCTTGACCTTTTCCACATTTTGTTACTTTACAGCCTTGTTCTAAAATGTATTTAAAAAATGTTTTTCCTCATCAATCGACATAATGACAAAACAAAATGTTTACAAATTTCTAACAAATGAAAAACAGAAACACCTTATTTACATGAGTATTCAGACCGTTTGCTTTGAGGCTCGAAATTAAGCTCAGGTGCATCCTGTTTCAAGTGATCATCCTTGAGATGTTTCTACACCTTGATTGGAGTCCACATGTAGTAAATCCAATTGATTGGACATGATTTGTAAAGGCACACACTTATCTATATAAGGTCCCACAGTTGACAATGCATGTCATAGCAGAAACCAAGCCATGCGGTCAAAGGAATAGAGCTCCGAGACTGGTGTAAAGGTTCATCTTCCAACAAGACAACGAATCTAAGCACACAGCCAAGACAACACAGGAGTGGCTTTGGGACAAGTCTCTGAATGTCTTTGAGTGGCCCAGCCAGAGCCCGGACATCTCTGGATAGACCTGGAAACAACTGCGCAGCGACACTCCCCATCCAACCTGACAGAGCTTTAGAGAATCTGCAGAGAAGAATGGGAGAAACTCCCCAAATGCAGGTGTGCCAAGCTTGTTGTGTCAATCCCAAGAAGACTCAAGGCTGAAATCGCCGCCAAAGGTGCTTCAACAAAATACTGAGTAAAGGGTCTGAATACTTAAGTAAATGTGATATTTCAGTTTATAAAAATGCTAAAAACCTATTTTTGCTTTGTCATTATGGGGTATTGTGTGTAGATTGATGAGGGGGAAAACAATTTAATCAATTTTAAAATAAGGCTGTAATGTAACAAAATGTGAAAAAAGTCAAGGGTTCTGTATACTCTCCATATGCAGTGGCAGTTATAGAATCCCCTGACCAATATAACATTCTCTTTCCCAAAACTAGTTCAGCGACTTATTCAGAGAGCTGTCGTGAATAAGTAAGTACGTTGTTATTGTTATTCAAGGTACGTGGCATTCCTTGTTCTTGACTGTAGTCTCCCAGGACTAAGTTAAAGTTTAATTTAAAGTTTAACATTTATATTTTAACTTTCAAATTTGACATGTCTTCGGTAAGGGCATTTGTTTCCTTGTATCAGTCTAGTCTGACTATAAACAATATTGTCACACCAGACCTTACTCTGCACTTGGCAGACAGCTATACACACACACACACTTACACACTTACACACTTACAGACAGAGTGTTTGTTCTGCAATTCTAAAAAAGTGTACGTTTTTGTTGTTGAAAAACCCTCAGTTTTCACTCATCGGATATTGCTCCATATCTTCATGAATCTCCAAGTCTGATTAATCCAAAAACAACTGCTTTCGAGACCTGGACCCACCCCATGGTATTCTGTATTGAGCTCAAATCAAAGACTTCAACATTACACATCAACAAGGACTACTTTTTTTCTCATCAAGAATACTAAATCCTTTTCTTAAAATAAAAAATATACAGAATATACAGTATTTTTCATCAACAACTGTCTGTTGACACTGAAGGTCACGTATTCACACAACTTCAACATTGACTGTTTTCTGTGTATGAGGGACATCTAATCAAGACGTATGAAAGCATATTGTTAAAGAATTAGCATTCTTATTGTGTGCATTAATACAGTTGTGATATGAACAAAAAACACTGTGTTGACTTCTTTTCCATCCATCCGTCATGGCGTCAGCTCATGGAGATCCTACTACACAGAGAGAGAGAGTGAGACAGAGAGCGAGACAGAGAGCGAGCCCGAGAGAGAGACAGAGAGCGAGACAGAGAGCGAGACAGAGAGCGAGACAGAGAGCGAGCCCGAGAGAGAGAGAGAGAGACAGAGAGCGAGACAGAGAGCGAGACAGAGAGCGAGCCCGAGAGAGAGAGAGAGAGAGCGAGACAGAGAGCAAGACAGAGAGCGAGACAGAGAGCGAGCCCGAGAGAGAGAGAGAACTACATTTCAGGAAATTATGACATATTTGAATTAATGAATATGACAAATACCTTTAAAAAGAAAATAGATGCAAAAATGTTATACATGTACTCCATGCATTGTATCTACATAGGTAAGAGTAATGGCATGCCGATGAGTTACAAATAGTTCTGATACATGTGTCATAATGTTATAAGGTAATTTCTCCTTGTCACAAAGTGTCTGGGTCCTGTAAAATAACACGTTTGTACTGTCATAATACCATATATACCTCAAGTATGATGTTGCTGTACCTGGAAGGCCAGTGCGTCCTATGGTCTAAAGTAGAGAGGCACATTTTTGTCAATTCTGCTGACTAACCCAGCTTGTATGGGTTGTATTCATTCCAAACAGTAAAATGAGGTGACCTAAATACTATGCATGGCATGGGTACAAGGAATTGACATTTTCCATTAAGAATTGAAGTAAAAGTATACATTATTTCAAATTCCTTATATTAAGCAAACTAGATGGCACACTTTTTTAAAATCTTGTTTTTATTGATGTCAGACATCATTCACAAACAAAGCATTTGTGTTTAGTGAGTCCGCCGCATCAGACGCAGTAGAGAGGAGCAGGGATGTGCTCTTGATAAGTGTGTGTGAATTGGACAATGTTTCTGTTAAAATCTAGTACTTTTGGGTGTCAGGGTATGTATGGGTATATATGTATGGAGTACAAACTACATTATTTTCTTTAGGAATGTAGTAAAGTAAAAGTTGCCAAAAATATAAATTGTAAAGCAATGTACAGATATCCCCCAAAAATACTTCAGTAGTATTTTAAAGTATTTTTACTAAAGTACTTTACACCACTGGTCTAGGATAATACACTGGGCTTCTGGGCAACAAAATAAAGTTGATGTAAAAACAGTAGAAAAGGAGAGAAATGTTGAGAAATTAGTTTGGTTGCTCGCTTAGCTGTTGTTGTTAGCTGCTGTGTGTTTCTCCTGTGCTGCAGCAGCCTGCGTTTGTGAGTTGCCTGGCAACGAGTCTCCTCTCTGGCTTGCTCACGGCTCACTCTGACAGGAGACAGAGACATTAGCTGACGCTAAGCTACTTTCCAGCTCTATAAACTCACTGTACATTACTATTTTTGGCAAAGTAATAATTCAGGTCGACTCCGACACTGTTCTGGTTTTATGACTGATGAGATATGTTAAATTCTGACACCAAGTTAATTCCACACAATTATGCAAATTAACCTATAGACCGATAAGCACGACAGTCCCATTTATTTTCGGTGGCTAACCAACTAACAGTTACCCATTAACACCCCTAGTCTGAAGAGATAATATATTTTTTACCACATGTCTAACTGTCCATTTTTATATAGTCAGGCAAGGGTTGCATCTCAATTATCAAGTGATTCCTTTCCCCTATATCTACATGGAACAATACGTTGAAAATGAATGCTTGGTAGGATCAGGATATTGCTTTCCTTATCCTTTGATTCCAGTGAGGAAAGGAAATTACTTTTGAGATGAGTGTTGAGACCAAGTTAGACTATTGAGACCAACCCATGGCTAAAGAATGAATAAATGGGTAACATGATCATCATCAACCACCAACCAGTTTGTAATGCGTCATGACTAAAGGCCAGATCCTACATTTTAAGCGACAGAGAGAGAGAGGGGATCCCTCTGGAGATTGAGAAACTGCTCTATCTGGTCTCCCTCAGTTCTCCCTCAAAGCGACACTTCCAGCAAAAGCATTGCCTCTCAGATCCACCAATGAAGCGTTATACACAGACAGATCCAGTGATTGAACGTTCATTCCGTTTTAAGTAAAGGCTTTGTCGTTGTTTCGATTGTCCTGTTGGCACCGCAAGCAGCGAAAATAGACAAGAAGTTAAACAAAGCACCACTGTTTTTCCCGAAAGACAAAGAAAAACTGAAGAGAAAAAAAAGGTTTTCTCATCCACAGAGTTGATGCTAGAGAAGTACTGTATCTGCGGTCGCACGTGGGCATGCATGTGTGGACTCTCGTATCTGTGCGATTGAATAGTTTATCTTGATGACAACGAGGGAGAGTTGTTGTTTTTTTAGGCTTTTTAATGTAAACTTGAAGCCCTAGGGGTTTTGTGTGCAAGGAGGCAAAGGTAACTATTTTATGCTTAAAATATGAAAATGAATCCAATCTTATTGTTCATGTTGAGAAGTCAACATGCCTTGGCTACTGTGGATTGTGATGTGATCTATGTGGTGGGCTGACATTACTATTTTTAAATGTATTTAACATTTATTTAACTTTCAAGTCAGTTAAGAGCAAATTCTTATTTACAATGACGGCCTACGCCGGATGACTCTGGGCCAATTGTGCACTGCCTTATGGGACTCCCAATCACAGCCAGATGTGAGACAGCCTGAATTTGAACCAGGGACTGTTATGACACCTCTTGCACTAAGATGCAGTGCCTTAGACCACTGTGCCACTCAGGAGACCCACTTGGGAGACTATCAGAGGCACCCAGGGTCCATAAGGACAGTCAAGCTGTGAATAATGTACATCGTTAGATACATAAATACACAGCAGTTATATTGATGGTCATTGGTTATATGAACTGCACACATGAACAACACAGACAAATAAGTAACCATGATTTTAAATATTATGAATTACGGGTCTAGAATGAAATAGAATACTGTTCACTCTGCTATTCATGAAATGCTTATAGCGGTCAACAATATTGTGTGAGAGAAGCATTTCTATACTTCAATAATTTGATTAGAAAAACACATTGAAGTAAAAATTATCTGGAATAAATGTAATATCCCATAAGAAATGGGATGTGCTGTGTCTAAGTGAACGTACACTATTCACAAAGAGGGAAAGCCCACTACATTGTGGGTAACAAAGCTCATTTAATGGAGAGGGGGAGGATTGGAATGTCCCATGCCCTAGTAGACAAATGTCTTTACAGTCTGGAAAACAGACAGTCACACTGAAAGGGCCAGGGATCTGCAGTGTCACATTCCACATGCATTTCATAAACTTGAAAATGCAAAAACACTGTCAGCTTGGTTCACAAACACGCAAACATGTACTGTACTCTTTCACACAGACCACGCACACACCACACACACACCACACACACCACACAAGCCGAGAAGAACTCTTAGCTTCAGAACCTCTGAGTAAAAGGTTGTTTACTGCTGAGATCTAACTCCTCTCATTTCTCCTCTCTGTCAACTCCCAGGCACTAGAAACCAATTTTGCTGGCGTTGTTTTAGTAGACGCCTTCACAATTTGTGTGTTTTGTTTGTGTTCGTGTGTGTGTATGTCTGTTTGTGTGTGTTTCTGTGTGGGACTGTCTGTAGGGTTTTTAATGGGAAAATGTGTGTGTGTGTTCCTGTCTGTGTGTGTGTGTTCCTGTCTGTGTGAGTCTATTCCTGTGTTTGTCTGTTTCTCTACGTGTGGGACTGTGTGTAGGGCCCGTCCCAGGGGACATCCTCATTTCTCTAATTGTGAGAGATCCACGGTCCTTGCAGTTACCGTCGGTAACAATATGTCAGAACCCTTATTGTGTTAGCTCACCAGCAAACACACTTCACACCCCATCCATTTCTCCCAAATCACAATACACCTTATGTGACGACACAGAGAATCACGTCACTGACTCAGAAACTAATCACAGTGTCCAGACTCAGACACTACTCACAGTGTCCAGACTCAGACACTACTCACAGTGTCCAGACTCAGACACTACTCACAGTGTCCAGACTCAGACACTACTCACAGTGTCCAGACTCAGACACTACTCACATTACCAGACTCAGACATTACTCACATTACCAGACTCAGACACTACTCACAGTGTCCAGACTCAGACACTTCTCACAGTGTCCAGACTCAGACACTACTCACAGTGTCCAGACTCAGACACTACTCACATTACCAGACTCAGACATTACTCACATTACCAGACTCAGACACTACTCACAGTGTCCAGACTCAGACACTACTCACAGTGTCCAGACTCAGACACTTCTCACAGTGTCCAGACTCAGACACTACTCACAGTGTCCAGACTCAGACACTTCTCACAGTGTCCAGACTCAGACACTTCTCACAGTGTCCAGACTCAGACACTACTCACAGTGTCCAGACTCAGACACTACTCACAGCGTCCAGACTCAGACACTACTCACAGTGTCCAGACTCAGACACTACTCACATCACCCAGACTCAGACACTACTCACATCACCCAGACTCAGACACTACTCACATCAACCAGACTCAGACACTACTCACATCACCAGACTCAGACACTAATCAGTGTCCAGACTCAGACACTACTCGCATCACCCACTCAGACACTACGCACGTCACCCAGACTCAGACACTAATTTCATCAGACTCAGACACTAATCACATCAATGAGACTCAGACACTAATCACAGTGACCCGACTAGGACACTAAGTATTTTGGAGGGCCCTGATTTGTTGTGTTTGCTCTCCTTTCATAAATTGGTTATTCTGAGACATGTGAAGGACCAGTACTCTGGTGGATAACACTGGGTAGTGGAGGACGGATTAGTAGAGGCTGTTTGATTGATATCACATTAGATCAGAGCTATCCCCTGGATAGCATGCTGTTCTCTGGGTAGTGGAGGAGGGATCAGAGGGCCCGAACTGTGATCACACACACGAGTGAGCACACACAAACCTTGCACATAAAATACACACACAAACACAAACACATTTTAACACACATGTAACCCCCCCCCCCCCCCACACACACACACACACACACACACACACACACACACACACACACTGGCTTCTGCATCATTATCTATCTGAGAAGTGAAACCCTCGGGGCCCAGAGACTTCTGACTAACATCGGATCAAAACCACTTGAATACATTTTTCAGCAGCATGACTGCTTGTGCTTGTTTGGCCTCCCTGATAAAGTCACAGCCAAGACATTTTCTTGGATCGCTGATGTTTCACAGTGATATGATTTTGCGAAGCATTATGAGATATGCTTGTCTGAATCACTCTGTGTATTAATCAATTAGTGGTCTTCCAAACTGCAGTTAGTGGTCTTAACTAGTTATTATACATCTCAGTTCACTGGATTCACTCATGCTGGTGTGATATAATCCTAGTTGTGGATATGTCTATGTACAGACTTGTTGCAGTGGGTGAGGCTGGGTGAGCATGTATGTGGGTATCTTAAAATGCATTGACACTATTAATAAGTGTGCGTGTGTGTGTGTGTGTGTGTGTGTGTGCATATTATTTTTATTCGAATTATTATTAGAAAGCAAATTACGGACTCCTCTTTAAATCTGTGTATTCCTTCAAAGCTCAGTTGTCCAGTTGTCCTCTGCACAACTCTGCCAGGACCTAGGATGAAGAGAGACTCAAGTGTTTTAGTACTAAATCTCTTGACACAATCATGGCCTCTAAACCTTCAAGCTGCGTACTGGACCCTATTCCAACTAAACTACTGAAAAGGCTGCTTCCTGTGCTTGGCCCTCCTATGTTGAACATAATAAACGGCTCTCAATCCACCGGATGTGTACCAAACTCACTTTAGTGAGTCAGTAATAAAGTGGCAGTAATAAAGACTCTCTTGAAAAAGCCAGACATTGACCCAGGATATTTAAAATCTATTGGCCTTTATTGAATCTTCCATTCCTCTCAATTTATTTTAGAAAAAGCTGTTGCACAGCAACTCACTGCCTTCCTAAAGACAAACAATGTATATGAAATGCTTCAGTCTGGTTTTAGACACTATTATAGCACTGAGACTACAATTGTGAAGGTGGTAAATTACCTTTTAATGGCATCAGACCGAGGCTCTGCATCGGCTCCTAGACCTTATTGCTGCTTTTGATACTATCGATCGCCACATTCTTTTGGAGATGCTGGAAACCCAAATTGGTCTACACGGACAAGTTCTGGCCTGGTTTAGATCTTATCTGTCGGAAAGATATCAGTTTGTCTCTGTGAATGGTTTGTCCTCTGACAAATCAACTGTAAAGTGTTCCATGTTCCTCAAGGTTCCGTTTTAGGACCATTATGGTTTTCACTATATAATTTTACCTCTTGGGGATCTCATTCGAAAAAATAATGTTAACTTTCACTGCTATGCGGATGACACACAGCTGTGCATTACAATGAAACATGGTGAAGCCCCAAAATTGCCCTCGCTAGAAGCCTGTGTTTCAGACATAAGGAAGTGCAAACTTTCTAGTTTTAAACTTGGACAAAACAGAGATGCTATTCTAGGTCCCTAGAAACAAAGAGATCTTCTGTTGAATCTGACAATTAATCTTAATGGTTGTACAGTCGTCTCAAATAAAACTGTGAAGGACCTCAGCGTTACTCTGGACCCTGAGCTCTCTTTTGACGAACATATCAAAACTGTTTCAAGGACAGATTTTTTCCATCTATGTTACATTGCAAAAACCAGAAACTTTCTGTCCAAAAATTATGCAGAGGAATGTATCCATGCTTTTGTTACTTCTAGGTTAGACTACTGCAATGCTCTACTTTCCGGCTACCCGGAAAAAACACTAAATAAACTTCAGTTAGTGTTAAATATGGCTGCTAGAATCCTGACTAGAACCAAAAATGTTTTATCATATTACTCCAGTGCTAGCCTCCCTACACTGGCTTCCTGTCAAGCCAAGGGCTGATTTCAAGGTTTTACTGCTAACCTACAAAGAATTACATGGGCTTGCTCCTACCTATCTCTCTGATTTGGTCCTGCCATACATACCTACACGTACGCTACGGTCACAAGACGCAGGCCTCCTAATTGTCCCTAGAATTTCTAAGCAAACAGATGGAAGCAGGGCTTTCTCCTATAGAGCTCGATTTTTATGGAATGGCCTGCCTACCCATGTGAGAGACGCAAACTCGGTCTCAACCTTTAAGTCTTTACTGAAGACTCATCTCTTCAGTGGGTCATATATGATTGAGTGTAGACTGGCCCAGGAGTGTGAAGGTGAACGGAAAGGCTCTGGAGCAACGAACCGCCCTTGCTGTCTCTGCCTGGACGGTTGCCCTCTTTCCACTGGGATTCTCTGCATCTAACCCTATTACAGGGGCTGAGTCACTGGCTTATTGGTGCTCTTTCATGCCGGCCCTAGGAGGGCTGCGTCACTTGAGTGGGTTCAGTCACTGTTGATCTTCCTGTCTGGGTTGGCTCCCCCCCTTGGGTTGTGCCTTTGTGGAGATCTTTGTGGGCTATCCTTGGCCTTGTCTCAGGATGGTAAGTTGGCGGTTGAAGATGGTGGTCTGGGGGCTGTGCTTTGGCAAAGTGGGTGGGGTTATATCCTTCCTGTTTATACCCTGTCCAGGGGTATCATCGGATGGGGCAACAGTGTCTCTTGACCCCTCCTGTCTCAGCCTCAAGTATTTATGCTGCAGTAGTTTGTGTGTCGGGGGGCTAGGGTCAGTTTGTTATATCTGGAGTACTTCTCCTGTCTTATCCGGTGTCCTGTGTGAATTTAATTAAGTATGCTCTCTTTCTCTCTTTCTCTTTTTCGGAGGACCTGAACCCTAGGACCATGCCTCAGGACTACCTGGCATGATGACTCCTTGCTGTCCCCAGTCCACCTGGCCGTGCTGCTGCTCCAGTTTCAACTGTTCTGCCTGCGGCTATGGAATCCTGACCTGTTCACCGGACGTGCTTCCTGTCCCAGACATGCCGTTTTCAAGTCTCTAGAGACAGCAGGAGTGGTAGAGATACTCTTAATGATCGGCTATGAAATGCCAACTGACATTTACTCCTGAGGTGCTGACTTGCTGCACCCTCGACAACTACTGTGATTATTATTATTTGACCTTGCTGGTCATTTATGAACATTTGAACATCTTTGCCATGTTCTGTTATAATCTCCACCCGGCACAGCCAGAACAGGACTGGCCACCCCTCATAGCCTGATTCCTAGGCTAGGTTTCTTCCTAGGTTTTGGCCTTTCTAGGGAGTTTTTCCTAGCCAACGTGCTTCAAAACCTGCATTGCTTGCGGTTTGGGGATTTAGGCTGGGTTTCTGTACAGCACTTTGAGATATCAGCTGATGTACGAAGGGCTATATAAATTAATGTGATTTGATTTGTATCCTTATTTGTTTGTGTCTTTATTTGTGTGTGTCCTCTTTGGCTCCTCTGTCCTCTTGGTCTCCTCTTTCCTCCCTGTCTCCTCTGTCCTCCCTGTCCAACTTTCTCCCCTCTGCCCTCTCTGATTCCTCTGTCCTTGCTGTCCCCTATGTCCCCTCCGTCTGATCTGAGATTATGTGTTGAAGAGCAGCATCTTGGCTCCCCTGTCTGCCCGGTGGTCACCACCACAATGGCCTGGCACCCCTGTCTACCGGCGGTCACCACCACACTGTCCTTGCTCCCCTGTCTGTCAGGGGTCACCACCACAGTGTCCTGGCTCCCCTGTCTGTCAAGGATCAGCACCACAGTGACCTGGCTTCCCTGTCTGTCGGGGGTCACCACCACGGTGTCAGGGGTCACTACCACGGTGTCAGGGGTCACTACGAAATTGCATTACTGAACTCATCAGCATGATGGAACAAGTTTCTTAACATTTCTTTACAGAATACTGGGTGTGTGACTTTTATTTGGCTGATGGCAGCACACAAACACACACACACACATTCACATGCACACATAAACAGCACATAAACAGCAAGCTACCAGCGCCACAGCACTTAACACCACTTTTAATGACCCAATTTGATTCTTCATACACCGCTGGGGCTTATAATTCACTCTCTTCATCCGACTACATTACCTGTAACTCTCCCGTCTCCAGTCACATACAGCACAGTTAACCCCGATCCTCTCATGAAACAATGCAGTGCTTACACTGTCTTAACCTGAAGAAAGAAAATCAGAAAAACAGTGAAATACAGGTTTCTCCAGGACGCTGCCGGTATGCAATTCATTATACTGGTTTCTCCAGGATGACGGTGGTATGCAATTCATTATACTGGTTTCTCCAGGATGACGGTGGTATGCAATTCATTATACTGGTTTCTCCAGGATGACGGTGGTATGCAATTCATTATACTGGTTTCTCCAGGATGCTGCCGGTATGCAATTCATTATACTGGTTTTTCCAGGATGACGGTGGTATGCAATTCATTATACTGGTTTCTCCAGGATGCTGCCGGTATGCAATTCATTATACTGGTTTCTCCAGGATGACGGTGGTATGCAATTCATTATACTGGTTTCTCCAGGATGACGGTGGTATGCAATTCATTGTACTGGTTTCTCCAGGATGACGGTGGTATGCAATTCATTGTACTGGTTTCTCCAGGATGACGGCGGTATGCAATTCATTATACTGGTTTCTCCAGGATGACGGTGGTATTCAACTGATTATACTGATTTCAGAATTGGAAGTGACAGCATTGATTGTCCGTCCACAATCTGTGTTTTTCATCAGGACAAACTGAGATTACCTTCAACAATGGAGGAATGGGTTCATCAAGAAACCTGAGAAACTCTTCAATAATGGAGGTATGGGTTCATCAAGAAACCTGAGAAACTCTTCAATAATGGAGGTATGGGTTCATCAAGAAAAACTGAGACAATATTCAAGCATGGAATGATGCTAGGACGGATAACCTGAGATGCAAGTATGGAATGACATTGATTTAATGTGCTTGATGTAAACAAAGGACAAAGTAGGTGGTACCACACACACACACTCATGCATATTCATGGAGTACAACATGCATTCACTTCCACATCTTACACTTATAAGTTGCTTCATTGCCTATAAGACTATAACACAGGCTCTCTCACACACATCTGAAGGACAATGGGGCTTTTACGACCACGGGCAATACCCGGGCAGTGCTACATGAGGGTCGGTGGGGAATCAGTGCCCAGAGCTGTCCTACGTAATACCCATCCCAAGGCAGACTGGATGAAATTGATCAACAGAAACAGATACAGATGGACAATGTTTAAGGAAAAAGGGAGCGAAATGCTTCCACTGCTAAATCACATTTGGAAAGTGAGTGTTAGTGTGTCTGAGTGGTTAGAGTATGCATTTTACTATGACTGTGTGTGTAGCCAAAGGGGAGAGGAGGTAGAGCAGGGGTCGGCGACAGGCCCCCCAAATTTTTGGGATAAAAAAGACAGTAAAATCCCCATGAATTCAGCTTAACGTTATTTACATTTTAGGAAATCTGTTCCCAAGTATTCTCATGAATACAAAGAGAGACATGCACAAGACATTAGGAACACCTGTTCTTTCCATGACGTAGCCTGACAAGGTGAATTGAGGTGAAAGCTATGATCCCTTATTAATGTCACATATTAATTTGACTTCAATCAGTGTAGATTAAGGGGAGAAACAGCTTAATAGGGCCTGTCGACAACTTCCGGTGAAATTGGAGGGCATGCAATTCAAATAAATAATCATAAAAATGATGGATATTAAACATCCAGGTACATACAAGTGTCTTATATCGGTTAAAAGCTTAAATTCTTGTTAATCTAATTGCATTGTCCGATTTACAATAGGCTTTACAACGGCGCCCCACATCAAAATATTTTCAACCAAGCACAGGCTCGTAAAATTACAAATAGCGATTAAATATTCACTTACTTTTCGAAAATCTTCTACAACATTCATGGACGTTTTGTTAGATAAAATCTTCTTTATATCCCAAAAAGTCAGTTTAGTTGAAACCATCGATTTGAGTTATCCACTCGTTCAACTGGCAGAGAAAGGAATCCAAAAAGCTATCACGAAACTTTGATAAAACAAGTCAAAATATTTTGTTTCTATTTAATCCTCAGGTACCCTAAAATATAATTAAACTATAATATTTCATACGGAAAGAAGTATGTTCAATTGAAAAGCCAAATAAGCAAGTGTGCATCCTCTTCGGCACACGCGCACAGACTGATTTCCAACTCTGACTCCCAGTACCAAAACTCAAAATTCTTCCTCGTTTGGGAAGAAACAAGCCTGAAACCTTGAACAAAGACTGTTAACATCTATGGAAGCCATAGGAATTGCAATCTGGGAGCTGGAATTGCATAGAACCCAAAGCTTTCCATTGAAAGAGCATGGGCTCTCAAAAAACACATTTTCCGGTTGGTTTTCTTTTGATTTTTTCCTACCATATCAATTGTGTTATAGTCTCATACATTATTTTAACATTTCTACAAACGTCAAAGTGTTTTCTATCCAATGGTACCAATTATATGCATATCCTGGCCTGAGTAACAGGCAGTTTACTTCGGGCATGTCAGTCAGACAGGAAGTGGAGACAAATAGACCCTAGGCTGAAGAAGGATGTTTAAGCCGTGAGACAACAGACATGGATTGTGTTTGTACGCAATTCAGTGGGTGAATGAGAAAGACAAAAATATTTAAGTGTCTTTGAACTGGGTATGGTAGTAGGTGCCAGGCACATCTGTTGTGTCAAGAACTGCAATACTGCTGGGTTTTTCATGCTCAGGCTCAGCAGTTTCCCATGTGTGTCAACAATGGTCCACCACCCAAAGGACATCCAGCAAACTTGACACAACCGTGGGAAGCATTGGAATTAACATGGACAAGCATCCATGTGGAACAATTTTGACACCATGTAGAGTCCACGCCCCAAGAATTGAGGCTGTTCTGAAGGAAAAATGTGGTGCTAAGCTACAGGACTGTTTTGCAAACAAAGACTGGAAAATGTTCCGGGATTCATCCAATGGCATTGAGGAGTACACAAATGAAATAAAATGTATTTATATAGCCCTTTGTATATCAGCTGATATCTCAAAGTGCTGTACAGAAACCCAGCCTAAATCCCCAAACAAGCAAGCAATGCAGGTGCAGAAGCACGGTGGCTAGGGAAAACTCCCTACAAAGGCCATAACCTAGGAAGAAACCTAGAGAGGTACCAGGCTATGAGGGGTGGCCAGTCCTATTCTGGCTGTGCCGGGTGGAGATTATAACAGAACATGGTCAAGATGTTCAAATGTTCATAAATGACCAGCATGGTCAAATAATAATAATCACAGTAGTTGTCGAGGGTGCAGCAAGTCAGCACCTCAGGAGTAAATGTCAGTTGGCTTTTCATAGCTGATCATTATGAGTATCTCTACCACTCCTGCTGTCTCTAGAGACTTGAAAACAGCATGTCTGGGACAGGTAGCACATCCGGTGAACAGGTCAGGATTCCATAGCCGCAGGCAGAACAGTTGAAACTGGAGCAGCAGCACGGCCAGGTGGACTGGGGACAGCAAGGAGCCATCATACTGGATGCTGAGACAGGAGGGGTCAGGAGACACTGTGGCCCCATCCGATGATACCCCTGGACAGAGCCAAACAGGAAGGATATATCCCCACCCACTTTGCCAAAGCACAGCCCCCACACCACTAGAGGGATATCTTCAACCACTAACTTACCATCCTGAGACAAGGCCGAGTATAGCCCACAAAGATCTCCGCTACGGCACAACCCAAGGGAGGGCGCCAACAACCTCAGTCACTGGCTTCATCAATAAGTGCATCAACCACGTCATCCCCACAGTGACCGTATGTACATATCCCAACCAGAAGCCATGGATTAAAGGCAACATCCACACCAAGCTAAAAGCTAGAGCTGCCGCAATCTGGATGCTTATGAGAAATCCCGCTATGCCCTCACACAAACCATCAAATAGGGAAAGTGTTAAAACAGGACTAAGATTGAATCCTACTACATCAGCTCTGACTCCCATCGGATGGGACAGGGCTTGCAAACTATTACAGACTACAAAGGGAAACCCAGCCGCGAGTTGCAAGGTGAAGCGAGCCTGCTAGACGTGCTAAATGCCTTTTATATTTGTTTAGAGGAAAGCAAAACTGAAGCATGTAAGAAAGCACCAGCTATTAAGGACAAATGTGTGGTCACACTCTCGGTAGCCGGTGTAAGCAAGACCTTTTAACAGGTCAACATGCAGCAGAGATATGCACTATGTGTCACTTCCTGACCATAGCGAGTCCTTATTTTCTATGGTGAAGTAGGTCAGGGCGTGACTGGGGGGTTAGTCTAGTTTATATTTTCTATGTGAGGTTCTAGTTTTGTTTTCTATGTTGCTGTTTGGTGTGATTCCCAATTAGAGGCAGCTGGCTATCATTGTTTCTAATTGGGGATCATATTTAAGAAGCATTTTTCCACCTGTGTTTGGTGGGATATTGTTTATGTGTAGTTGCATGTTAGCACTCCATTGTCGTCACGTTTCGTTTATTCTTTATTGTTTTGTTGTGTGGTTCACTTACTTAAATAGAAAGATGCAGAGACCAGATCATGCTGCACGTTGGTCCGAGTATGCTTCCAACGATTGTGACAGAATATCCCACCACAACAGGACCAAGCAGCATGCCCAGGAGGAGAGCGTAACATGGACTTGGGAGGAGATTCTGGATGGGAAGGGATCCTGGACTTGGGGGAAAATCCTGGCAGGACAGGATGGCCTTCCTTGGCGGGAGACGCAAGGAGAGAGGGGAGGACAGCGACGATGCCGTGGTTCGCGGCCACAGAGAAAGCCCAAAAGACAGCCCTAAAAGATTTTTGGGGGGGCACATGGGGTGGTCTGCGGAACCGGGGAGTGAGCCAGAGCCTGTGTGGGAGTCGATAGAAGAAGGTAATGAGAGATACCGGAGAGAGGTTGTGGAAACGAGTATGCTGCAGCCAGGCGCGTTGAAAATGGCGCCTTCTCAGTCCGGCACCATTTGTGCCAGCTCTACGCACCAAGTCTCCAGTACGCCTTCACAGCCCAGTACGTCCTGTGCCAGCTCCTCATACTCACCGTGCAAAGTGTGTTAAAGTTCCGGTACAATTGATGCCGGCTACACGCACCAGGTCTCCAGTGCGCCTTCTCAGCCCAGTATGGCATGTGCCAGCTCCTCGCACTTGCTGTGCGAAGTGTGTCATCGAACCGGTACCATTGATGCCGGGATCATATTTAAGAAGCATTTTTCCACCTGTGTTTTGTGGGATATTGTTTATGTGTAGTTGCATGTGGGCACTCCATTGTCGTCACGTTTTGTTTATTCTTTATAGTTTTGTTGTGTGGTTCACTTAAATAATTAAATAAAAATATGTGGAACCCAGATCACGCTGCACGTTGGTCCGAGTATGCTTCCAACGATCGTGACACTAGGTTTCTTAAAAGAGGCTATTTGCCACAATGTGTGAATGAAGCTTTTAATTTGGCATTGGGAAGAACACTAAATGAAATGCTACAAAAAAGACTTGCTAAAGCTAAAGAACACTCCGTAATGTTCACAACTACATATACTAAAGCTAAAGAACACTCCGTAATGTTCACAACTACATATACTAAAGCACACAACGTAATGTTCACAACTACATATACTAAAGCTAAAGAACACTCCGTAATGTTCACAACTACACATACTAAAGCTAAAGAACACTCCGTAATGTTCACAACTACATATACTAAAGCTAAAGAACACTCCGTAATGTTCACAACTACATATACTAAAGCTAAAGAACACTCCGTAATGTTCACAACTACATATACTAAAGCTAAAGAACACTCCGTAATGTTCACAACTACATATACTAAAGCTAAAGAACACTCCGTAATGTTCACAACTACATATACTAAAGCTAAAGAACACTCCGTAATGTTCACAACTACATATACTAAAGCTAAAGAACACTCCGTAATGTTCACAACTACATATACTAAAGCTAAAGAACACTCCGTAATGTTCACAACTACATATACTAAAGCTAAAGAACACTCCGTAATGTTCACAACTACATATACTTTGAACTCGTGAAAAGTGGGAGATGCGGTCAAGAAACACTGGCATATTTTATCATCGGACCCAGCTTTGCCGGCTGAATTTAAAAATCCACCTCTTATTGTGTATAGGAGAGGTCGCAATTTACGCGCTAAATTGGTTGATGCCAACTGCCATTCACAAAATAAAATTAGCCAGGCTCTTTTACGCCCTCTACCAAATGGTAGCTATAAATACAGAGGATGCGCACAGTGCAACAACATGATGTATGTGAATATTTCTGCCACCCACACGCAGGAAAACGGTTCCAAATATATTACATTATTACGTGTTCCACCACCCGCAAACATGAATGATCAATCAGGAGAAATGACAGGGATTATCCAGTCGCAGTACATTTTAATGACCTAAAACATAACATTTCTACCTTTAGATTTTGTGTCATAGAGAAAGTTAAGATATCAGACAGGGGAGGTGATATAAATAATACTCTGAGTAAAAGAGAATGTTTTGGGATTTTCACCCTCCAGACATTATTTCCTAAAGGTCTTAATGATGAAATGCCTACATATGTGATGTTGTGAATTTGAACATGAATTATGCACCTATTTAAGATTACATGATGTTTTTCGTATGATGTACCCAATGACTAATGAAAACTTGCTCGGAAGGTCTATGTCCTCATTGTGGTTTTACAGACGTGTTTGCTACGTCTTATTTACACACTTTAATAGAATATTTATGATATCCATTTTGTTATATTTGGTAGCACTTGTTTGTTTTTCCTTTGCCTCCAACCCCTTTCGATGCTTGGAACGGATGTGGGCGGGGCTAGGTCTACATAAGGGTGCTAACTTAATAAAACTCACAAAATCTCTGACGAAGGCCATGTGTCCGATACGTGAAGCTTATTAAAGATCAGTGATACTATCAAGAGCAGTGTGCGGTTTCCTTTTGCCTTCGTCTTGTTCAACTGTTACCATGCACCTGCAAAAAAGATTGCTCAGATGTGCGAGTGCCTTTTGAATTTTGAACAGGTCAACATTGACAAGGCCATGGGGCTAGATGGATTACCAAAAGTTTACTCAGAGCATGCACACATTTTCAACCTCTACCTGACTGAGTCTGTAATGCCTACATGTTTCAAGCATACCAACATAGTCTCTGTGCTCAAAAAAGTGAATGTAACCTGTTTAAATGACTACCGACCTATATCCGCATACCGCCCCAACAGATGATGCAATCTCAAACTCACTCCTCACTGCCCTTTCCCACAAGGACAAAAGGAACACCTACATGAGAATGCTGTTCATTGACTACAGCTCAGCGTTCAACACCATAATTCCCACAAAGCGCATCACTAAGCTAAAGACCCTGAGACTAAACACCTCCCTCTGTAACTGGATCCTGGACTTCCTGACAGGCCACCCCCAGGTGGTAAAACATCTGCCACACTGATCCTCAACATGGTGGCCTCCTGTACTCCCTGTTCACCCACAACTATGTGGCCAAGCACAACTCCAACACCATCATTAAGTTTCTGATGACACAACAGTGGTAGGCCTGATCACCGACAACGATGAGACAGTCTATAGGGAGGAGGTCAGAGACCTGGCAGTGTTGTGCCAGGACAACAACCTCTCCCTCAATGTGACCAAGATAAAGGAGATGATCGTAGACTACAAGAAGAGGGCCAAACACGCTCCCATTCCCTTCGACAGGGCTGTAGTGGAGCTGGTCAAGAGTTTCAAGTTCCTTGGTGTCCACATCACATATAAACTATCATGGTGCAAGTACACCAAGAAAGTCGAGACTGAAAAGATGTGGCATGAGTCCCCAGATCCTCAAAACGTTCTACAGCTGCACCATCAAGAGCATCCTGACCGTTTGCATCACCGCCTGGTATGGCAACTGCTCGGCATCTGACTGTATTGCGCTACAGAGGGTAGTACCGCCCAGTACATCACTGGGGCCAAGCTTCCTGCCATCCAGGAAGTATATACTAGGCGGTGTCTGAAGAAGGCCCAAAAATTGTCAAAGACTCCAGTCACCCAAATCATAAACTGTTCTGTCTGCTACCGCAAGGCAAGCTGGAGCGCCTCGGTCCAAGCTGGAGCGCCTCGGTCCAAAAGGCATCCTTAACAACTTCTACCCCCAAGACATAAGACTGCTGAACGATTAATCACCAGAATATTTTAATTGACACCCCCCGCATGCCCCACCCCACTTTGTTTTTTTACTGCTGCTAGAGTTGATGGTGGATGTGTAAATGAAGGATCATCTCTCGCTGTGTAGGCCTCTCTTTTCTTCCTCTCTCCGTCTCCTTGCTCTCTGATCCGTTGTGAATCTCAATAGTTTTTCTGCCAAAAAGCTAGTGCCACATTTTTCAAAGTAGCTCTCTCTTTTTTTACAGGGTATCAGTGCAAAGCGGTGTTAGATGACTCACTGTTTCATTTCTTTGTAGAACAGAAAAGCTTTTTCCATATTAGATGACACTCTTAATCCAATTTGGTTGGGTGTTCTATTGTTCATTTCCATGTCTCCTACTCACTGCGGTTAGTAATGTGTGTGAGCGTGCAGTTGTATGTGTGTGTGCTCCTGCAGTACCAGTCAAACGTTTGGACACACCTACAGTACTCATTCCAGGGTTTTTCTTTATATTTACTATTTTCTATATTGTAGAATAATAGTGAAGACATCAAAACTATGAAATAACACATATGGAATCATGTATTAACCAAAAAAGTGTTGAAAAAAAAACATGTTATATATGAGATTCTCCGAAGAAGCCACCCTTTACCTCGAGGATAGCTTTGCACACTCTTGGCATTCTCTCTACCAGCTTCATGAGGAATGCTTTTCCAACAGCCTTGAGGAGTTCACACATATGCTGAGCACTTGTTGGCTCATCCCAAAACTCATCCCAAAACCATCTCAATTGGGTTGAGGTCAGGTTATTGTGGAGGCCAGGTCATCTGATGGAGCACCATTACTCCACTTCTTGGTCAAATAGCCCTTACACAGCCTGAAGGAATGTTTTGGGTCATTGTCCTGTTGAAAAAGTCTCACTAAGCGCACTCCAGATGGGATGGCGTATTGCTGCAGAATGCTGTGGTAGCCATGCTGCTTAAGTGTTAAGCATTCCAGGTGACTACCTCATGAAGCTGGTTGAGAGAATGCCAAGAGTGTGCAAAGTGACCAAAGGCAATGGGTGGCTATTTTAAAGAATGTCAAATATAAAATATATTTAGATTTGTGTAACACTTGTTTTGTTACAACATGATCCCATATGTGTTATTTAATAGTTTTGATGTCTTCACTATTATTCTAAAATGTGGAAAATAGTAAAAATAAAGAAAAAACGGAATGAGTAGCTGTGTCCAAACTTCTGACTAGTTTTGTAAGTAGTTGCCTGGTCTCCCAGGGTTTTTTCCTCTGAATTCCTTCTCTGTGATACAGTGTGTGTTCTGCATGACAAGCATGGTTAAGAATCAAGCTAGCAACAGCACTGGTAGGGAAATTATTTGTGAGGTGAGAGTTGTAGGACAAAATGGCCGTCAAGCTCTCATCCACACTAAGGTATATGATGTTGACTGTTGGGATGGTGAGACACATGTATGCAGACATGCAGACGTGCATATACACACACACACAGGCATGCATGCACAATCAGACACACACACACACACACACACACACGCACACACACACACAGAAACACACGCACACACACGCACAGTCATACACACATACACCAAGCCTTAAGTGTAGGCATTATTCTTCAACAACCACAGGCTAGTCAAATGACCTACATGATATACCTAACTCAATTACCTCATACCCCTGGACATTGGTACTTTATCTTTATAGCCAAGTTATCGTTACTCATAGTGTATTTATTCCTTTTGTTCTAATTTTTCTATTTCTCATGTTATTATTTGTATATATATTTAAACATTTATTCTATAATTTCTCAATATTTTAATTTATTATTGTTGGAAAGGGCCCATAAGTAAGTATTAGTCTACAATGTTGTTTGCGAAGCGTGTTACACAAAACATTTTATTTTATGAGTGTTAGATAATGCAATAGCCATTTGAGACCATTCAGGGGACAGGGAGCACTTCTGTCTTGAAGATACAAACAAACACCACAACACCATCACCACAAACAAGAATGAGGAGGATTAACAACAAATGCTTTCTCTACAGGAGCCCGGGAGCTCAAATTAGCGTGACCTTCTTTTGATTAAAGGACTGACAATCACTTTCAGTCCCCGGACATGAATAGTTAATGGGAGATCTGAGGCTCGAGCTGGCCAGTTTGTTTTGATTACAATCTCTTTACACTTTCTTCTTCTCCCCTCTCAAGCACACTCCAGTGTTTCAAGTAGGGCTTGTCTGGGTGTCCGGGGGATTTTAAAACTCTGTCGCAAAACAACAAATTACAACACAGCTCCATTTGATGGCGTTTTAATATTATGACAGGATCAAGTGGAGCGATTGGTGTAAATCCACTGATACACTTTGATCCCCATGGTGACAGATCTTTTTTGCTTTCCGTCAGGCCGGGCCCCAGAGCTCATCTAAGATAACACATACCCAGCAGCCTCTGCTTCAACCCAAAGGGATTCAATATCAAAACGTTCTATTTATATTTACAAAAATATGAAATACACACTGAACAAAAATATAAACACAACATGTAAAGTGCTGGTCCCAAATTTCTTTCTGAAATAAAAGATCCCAGAAATGTTCCATATGCACAAAAAGCTTTTCTCTCTCAAATGTTGTGTTTATATCCCTGTTAGTGAGCATTTCTCCTTTGTCAGGATAATCCATCCACCTGACAGGTGTGGCATATCAAGAAGCTGATTAAACAGCATGATCATTACACAGGTTCAACTTGTAATGGAGACAATAAAAGGCCACTCTAAAACGTGCAGTTTTGTCACACAATACAATGCCACAGATGTCTCAAGTTTTGACAGCGCTTGGAATTGGCATGCTGACTGCAGGAATGTCCACCGGAACTGTTGCCAGAGAATTGAATGTTCACTTCTCCGCTAAACCGCTTCCAACTTTGTTTTAGAGAATTTGGCAGTGTCCAACCGGCCTCACGACCGCAGACCACGTGTAACCGTGCCAGCCCAGGACATCCACATCTGGCTTCTTCAGCTGAGACCAGCCACCCAGACAGCTGATGAAACTGTGGGTTTGCACAACCAAAGGATTTCTGCACAAACTGTCAGAAACCATCGTAGGGAAGCTCATCTGCCTGCTCGTCATCCTCACCAATGTCTTGACCTGACTGCAGTTTGGTGTCGTAAACAACTTCATTTCAACTTCAATTCTATTGCACAGCCCCATGTCGCATGAATCTATACACAATTCCTGGAAGCTGAAAATGTCCCAGTTCTTCCATGGCCTGCATACTCACCAGACATGTCACCCATTGAGCCTGTTGGGGATGCTCTGGATCGACATGCACGACAGCATGTTCAAATTCCCGACAATAGACAGCAACTTAGCACAGCCATTGAAGAGGAGTGGGACACCATTCCACAGGCCACAATCAACAGCCTGGTCAACTCTATGTGAAGGAGATGTTTCACTCTTCATGAGGCAAATGATGGTCACAACAGATACTGATTGGTTTTCTGATCCACGCCCCTACCTTTTTTTAAGGTATCTGTGACCAACAGATGCTTATCTGTATTCCCAGTTCTGTGAAATCCATAGATTAGGGCTTAATTTATTTATTTAAATTGACTGTAAATCAGTAAAACCTTGTATTTGGAATTCTCTTCACCGACTTTCAAAGGTTAGGAAGAGAAACGTTTAAAGCAGAGAGTCGGGGATGAAAATGTATTGGGAAAGTGGCACCGGACTAAATTTAATTTGGTCTGGGTTTAAGGTTTTATCATCATTTCTAATCTTGGAGGAAATGTACATGTTTAATCAACTGGATGTTCTGTTAGGATTAGTGGGTTTAAAGAACCTGGTGGTGTCAACTGAGCTCTCTCTCGCTCTCTGTATCTTCTGTCTTTCAACATATTTCTTTCTTGTTTCTGTTTCTTATTCACTCCCACTATCTCACTATCATTCCAGCTCTCTTTCTCTCTGGATCTCATGTACTTTCGATCCACAGAATCGCATCACTGTCAAGAGAGAATTATTCCAGTAGGTGTATGAAAGATGATTTAAAGTAAAGCCCGGAACAAGCATGAAACGAGTCCTCCATGACACTAGTTAATGATATTGTGGACTCCAAATGTCACAAGGGAACCCTCTATACTGGATGCTGAAAGACACATTTTATAGAGACTAGCCCTGGAGACAGAGATATGTTTATGCACAGTGCAGTGGTATCTAGCAGTGCTATCACAGTGCGTGCAATCTAGCCTACTCTTGAAGTCTTGAAGAGAGAGCGAGAGAGTGTGCTTGTGCGATGAAGGGGAAAAACAAGATAAGTGAAGCTTTTATCTTTTACAACATCTTCACATATTATATATGAGACTCATTTCAGGAAACTAGGCGTATGCTGTGTGTCACTGCCTAACAGGAGAGGCATTTGAACGAAACTTTAATTTTACATGTCAAAATGTGTTTTTGTCAGAAATGCCTTCTAGAACATGAACAAATACAAATACAATTGTTAACTTATGAGAGTACTTGGTTTAGCCATGGAAAAAAGCAGGAACCTTCCCGTTACCTTCCCGTTAGCCATGATTGGATGGGCTGGACATGCCAAGAGATGGGTTCGGATTGGTGCAATGTAGCAAGCTTCTGTTTATAACATGAGTTGCTCAATATGTGTAGGCAGTGGCGATTTTAGCATGTAAATCTTGGTAGAGCAAACAAAATAAAAAAATGTTTGATGCATGCCAGCAAAGCCACTACACAACACAACACTCAACAATACATGCATTGCACTATAATGGTGACAAACGGTGCCCACAAACTGTTAGGGCCTGTCCCCAAAGAGCAGAGCTTTCTTTTCAGCACCTTGGAGTGAATCCCTACCACCACTACACCTGGCTATCAGCGGAGCCTTGTTTGGCAGCGAAAAACAGTTCATTCAGCCTTTTTTTTAAAACATAGATGATATGGCTGATTGTTTGGGGCTAGGTGTCCCGCTAGCGGGATTGAAGCCGACAACATCTGGTGAAATTGGAGGGCGCGCAATTCAAATAAATATTAGTAATATTAAACATTCATGAACATCTTATATCATATAAAAGCTTAACGTCTTGTTAATCCAACTGCGTTATCAGATTTCAAAAAGGCTTTACGTCGAAAGCTTACAATGTGATTATCTGAAGACAGCGCCCCACATCAAAATATTTTTCAACCAGCACAGGCTTCACAAAATCACAAATCACGATAAAAATAAATCACTTACCTTTGAAGATCTTTCTCTATTTGCAATCCCAAGGGTCCCAGCTACAACATGAATGGTCGTTTTGTTCAATAAAATCTTTCTTTATATCCCAAAGTCTGTTTAGTTGGCATCATTGATTTCAGTAATCCACTCATTCAACATGCAGACAAAGGAGTCCAAAAAGTTACCAGTAAACTTTGTCCAAACAAGTCAAACAATGTTTCTATTCAATCCTCAAGTAGTCTAAAATGTAAATAAACGATAATGGTCCCAGCAATTTTGCGCCGCATTGGCAATATCAAGTGCGCAAAAATAACTTAAGAAATAGGTTCAATTACCAGAGATTCTCACATAACCCTTACATTGTGTTACTGGGCTATATCAGCCAATAAGCTAGATATAGATTGAAGAGAGCAGAGTTAGAGAGGCTTGCACTTTCTCTTGAGCCATTTTTATAGCCTACCTTTTAGGAGTGGGAAGATTTTCAGACTGAGAAATATGGGTGATCATTATTTTGGCCTATTTCTAGGCAATGTAGTAAACTATAGCCTAATCATAGGCCTAGTAAGGAAGTACATTTCCTTGAAAGATAACTGTCTTGTGCTTCTCCGCCCATGTATACATAGGCTATAGTTTTCTCTACTTAATTGAGACCACACGGGCACCTGATCTCCTAGGTATGGCTAATGAACAGGAAGCAGCAAGAGTGATGACAGAGACGATGATGGCAGTGATGACAGAGAAACCAGAGAAATCTGGTTTCCCAATGAAAACCATTGAAAAGACAGCGACGTAAAAAAATCAATCTGAATGGTTTGTCCTCTGGGTTTTGCCTGCTACATAAGTTCTGTCATACTCACAGACATAATTCAAACAGTTTTAGAAACTTCAGAGTGTTTTCTATCCAAATCTAATAATATGCATATCTTGTATTCTGGGGATGAGTAGCAGGCAGTTGAATTTGGGCACGCTATTTATCTAAAAGTGAAAATGCTGCCCCCTATCCCGAAGAAGTTCAAAAGCTAGCAGGCTAGATGTCTAAACAAAATTAGCTCACCATTAACTTGTAAATAATGATCATGCTGTGAGTTAGTTTTCCTTTAATAACAAATACAAATTAGCTCATGGTAATGATATGATCATTATTTGAACTGGCTAGACTGCTAACTTAAAGTTAGCCAGCTAGCTAACAAGCTAGATACAAACCCAAACATTTCTTAGAATGTTATTTTTAATTGCATTGTTTGTTGAATTGACATATACTAAATTCATGTTTAAACAGATGGGTTTATTGTTGGTAAAATACACCAGTTATACTATTTTGGACCACCAGGCTGCTGTCCTTTTTGTGTTTATTCTTTTTCATAACAATAAAGACAAGTTTGATTTCAGACGACAATAGAATGTTCATGATGTCAGTGCAACAACAGTCTATATACATGTCGATAGACGTCGTATAAACCAGCCTTCAGTCCTGAACTCTTTGGTTGTTTACTACACTACTGTACTCCCTCTGTTTAGCACATGGCCTCACATGTGAATCCTTAAGGAGATGGGTGGGGCTAAGGCTTAAGAGGGTGTGAACGATGCTGAATGGGTGTAGACATGGAAGAGCTCCCAAGTAGGTGTACCAGAACATTCAATGGCCATGTTATCAAAATTCGGGTTTCAAGTTTATCAACTTTCAGAGCAGAATTACTTTCCCGTTGTTCCTCAACTGTAATGTATGATATACAATTTTCTAGCTCTTCGTCTCTACTTTTATCCAATGCAAAAATCATAATTTCTAATTTTGCTACATTTGACCAAATCTTGCTGGTGGTCACATATAGTGCCTAATGCATGGGTGAAAGTAAGGCGGTATGGTAAAATAAATCGAGGGGACACACCGTACCAGTAAAACATGATAACTATAGTCTATTACACCACTTTTTATTATTACCACATCTCAGAGAAATGAAAATTAGCGAATGGGCTTGAAAATGGGTGGTATAATCTACGCTCCAAAATGCAATGTGGTTAGACGAGAACACTGAAAATTTGACAAGGCAGAGATGAGTAGCAGACATTGAGATGCGAACAGACAGCAGTGGACCCATTCATTCTGGCCTAATGAAAATCGCTAAATGTCATTAGACTTTGTGGTGTTTGTGTAACAGATGTTTCTTTCAATTCACTACTGTTTGGAGGATGGTAATATGTTGCGATGTGTGCAGGTAGCCTAGTAAAGGAGCACTTTAATGAGATTGTTTGACAATCAGATGAAAACATCATGCCTGGTTTTGTTTATGCCACAATAAAAGGTAAGACATTTAAAAATGTAATTACAAATCTTTCCGACTAGGCCCACAGAGATTATATTGATCCTACTGTATTTAATTCTAAGATTAGGACAATGTTTTGGTGCATGCTACTTTCACCTCTGGGCTAGATACTTTTGTATAATGGATTATCCTAATCCAGTTAGTGAATAATCAGTTCATAGTTTGAGTGGATTAATGCATAATCTGACTTTGGCCTGGATCAGTGTCATACAGAACAACGTTTCTTTGATTGAACGGTCTGGTTCTAGAACACAGTGGTTTGGTCCTAGAGACTGGTTCTAGAACACAGTGGTTTGATTCTAGAGACGGGTTCTAGAAAATAGTGGTATGATTCTAGAGACTGGTTATAACAGTGTGGTTTGGTCCTAGATACTGGTTCTAGAACACAGTGGTTTGATTCTAGAGACGGGTTCTAGAAAATAGTGGTATGATTCTAGAGACTGGTTATAACAGTGTGGTTTGGTCCTAGATACTGGTTCTAGAACACAGTGGTTTGATTCTAGAGACGGGTTCTAGAAAATAGTGGTATGATTCTAGAGACTGGTTATAACAGTGTGGTTTGGTCCTAGATACTGGTTCTAGAACACAGTGGTTTGATTCTAGAGACGGGTTCTAGAAAATAGTGGTATGATTCTAGAGACTGGTTATAACAGTGTGGTTTGGTCCTAGAGACTGGTTCTAGAACACAGTGGTTTGGTCTTAGAGACTGATTCTAGAACACAGTGGTTTGGTCTTAGAGACTGATTCTAGAACACAGTGGTTTGGTCCTAGAGACTGGTTCTAGAACACAGTGGTTTGGTCTTAGAGACTGATTCTAGAACACAGTGGTTTGGTCCTAGAGACTGGTTCTAGAACACAGTGGTTTGGTCCTAGAGACTGGTTCTAGAACACAGTGGTTTGGTCCTAGAGACTGGTTCTAGAACACAGTGGTTTGGTCCTAGAGACTGGTTCTAGAACACAGTGGTTTGGTCCTAGAGACTGGTTCTAGAACACAGTGGTTTGGTCCTAGAGACTGGTTCTAGAACACAGTGGTTTGGTCCTAGAGACTGGTTCTAGAACACAGTGGTTTGGTCTTAGAGACTGATTCTAGAACACAGTGGTTTGGTCCTAGAGACTGGTTCTAGAACACAGTGGTTTGGTCCTAGAGACTGGTTCTAGAACACAGTGGTTTGGTCCTAGAGACTGGTTCTAGAACACAGTGGTTTGGTCTTAGAGACTGATTCTAGAACACAGTGGTTTGGTCCTAGAGACAGGTTCTAGAACACAGTGGTTTGGTCCTAGAGACTGGTTCTAGAACACAGTGGTTTGGTCCTAGAGACTGGTTCTAGAACACAGTGGTTTGGTCTTAGAGACTGATTCTAGAACACAGTGGTTTGGTCCTAGAGACTGGTTCTAGAACACAGTGGTTTGGTCCTAGAGACTGGTTCTAGAACACAGTGGTTTAATTCTAGAGACTGGTTATAACAGTGTGGTTTGGTCCTAGAGACTGGTTCTAGAACACAGTGGTTTGGTCCTAGAGACTGGTTCTAGAACACAGTGGTTTGGTCCTAGAGACTGGTTCTAGAACACAGTGGTTTGGTCCTAGATACTGGTTCTAGAACACAGTGCTTTGGTCCTAGAGACTGGTTCTAGAACACAGTGGTTTGGTCCTAGAGACTGGTTCTAGAACACAGTGGTTTGATTCTAGAGACTGGTTATAACAGTGTGGTATGGTCCTAGAGATTGGTTCTAGAACACAGTGGTTTGGTCCTAGAGACTGGTTCTAGAACACAGTGGTTTGGTCCTAGAGACTGGTTCTAGAACACAGTGGTTTGATTCTAGAGACTGGTTCAAACAGTGTGGTTTGATTCTAGAGACTGGTTCTAACAGTGTGGTTTGATTCTAGAGACTGGTTCTAACAGTGTGGTTTGATTCTAGAGACTGGTTCTAACAGTTTGGTTTGATTCTAGAGACTGGTTCAAACAGTTGGTTTGATTCTAGAGACTGGTTCTAGAACACAGTTGTTTGATTCTAGAGACGGGTTCTAGAAAATAGTGGTATGATTCTAGAGACTGGTTCTAGAACACAGTGGTTTGATTCTAGAGACTGGTTCTAACAGTTGGTTTGATTCTAGAGACTGGTTCTAACAGTGTGGTTTGATTCTAGAGACTGGTTCTAGAACACAGTGGTTTGATTCTAGAGACTGGTTCTAACAGTGTGGTTTGGTTTGATTCTAGAGACTGGTTCTATAACAAATTGGTTTGATCCCACATTCTGGCAAAAAAAAAATATGGTGTTTGATTGTAGTGTTTTTGAAACCGGTTGGTTTGATTCAATGCCATGCCATTCTATGCACTTTCACGCCATCTCTGTCTATCTCTCTTCCTCCACCCCAGTCTCATGATCTATAGAACTGTGTGGGTGGTTGATCAGCCAAGATCCCAGCTGGGGTTGACTTTCAAAGACAGCATCAGACAGACGGGATCCAGTGTGATCTCAGTCAGGGAAACAATGGCTAAACAACTCCACAGCATCAAAGAACTCTCTCTGACACACACGCCTCGTATCCATTTCCTGAGCTTGCATCAAACACCTTGTTGTTTCCTTCACTCAGTAACAACACAAATCAAAGACTGAACATGCCGCTGCAGAACCCACTCAAACAGACGCTGCATCAAAAAGTATTGCATTGTCAAGGAACAAAAATATACTTGAATCTCAGCTAATGCCCAACACATACAAACAATATATATATATATATATATATATATATATATATATATATATATATATATATATATATATATATATACACACACACTGGATATAGATACCTATTTTAATCTGTTTCACTTTGTTTGCTTTCGGGCCTACGAGGAAGGGGTGGTATGGGGAGGGTTTTCTCTGGTCGCCGGGAGGGGGGTTTGTGACCGATGAGCAACCCTAGTTGCTGGGGGCGTATGAAACATTGTTTCTGGGAGTGGGGGCTGGGGGAAAGGCATGGGAGGTTGAGAGAACGGGATGAGAAGTTGGGGAAAGGGATGAGAGGTTGGAGGAAAGGGATGAGAGGTTGGGGAAAGGGATGAGAGATTGAGAGAACGGGATGAGAGGTTGGGGAAAGGGATGGTAGGTTGAGAGAACGGGATGAGAGGTTGGGGAAAGGGATGAGAGGTTGGGGGAAAGGGATGAGAGGTTGGGGGAAAGGGATGAGAGGTTGAGAGGACGGGATGAGATGTTGGGGGAAAGGGATGAGATGTTGAGAGGACGGGATGAGATGTTGGGGGAAAGGGATGAGAGGTTGGGGGAAAGGGATGAGAGGATGGGGGAAAGGGATGAGAGGTTGGGGGAAAGGGATGAGAGGTTGGGGGAAAGGGATGAGAGGTTGGGGAAAGGGATGATAGGTTGAGGGAAAGGGATGAGAGGTTGGGGGAAAGGAATGAGAGTATTGCATGCTTGTGTATTTGTGTGCGTGTGTGTTTGTGTGTATTTGTGAGGATCCCCAACTTTAGAACTCTGCTTTGACACCTATCCTAGGATCTTGTATTGCGCTGTTCATCATTGAAGGTCTGAATTTGTCTATCAAAATGCTGAATTACTTCATAACTGAGCGCAGTGCAGTTGCACAAAACCATTTTACACTGTTAAATTTCTAGTTCAATTAGATTTTTCACACAATCTATAATAAAGTATATGTTCAAGCTGATGCAAATTTAGATTCATTTTTGCTGATGTCTGGTGGACATAAGCCAGACAGACTCCCCACCCACATGTATGGCATTAAACACTACCAATTATACAGTCTTCCAGTTCAAAGCTTCTCATTTGTTTCAGTGTCTGTTTGATCTGTCTGACTCATAGCATGGGCTACGGTATCATTTACACTTAGTAAGGCGTGATGGAGTAAGGGAAAAGGGGATACCTAGTCAATTGTACAACTGAATGCCTTCAACTGAAATGTGTCTTCCGCATTTAACCCAACCCCTCTGAATCAGAGAGGTGCGGGGGGCTGCCTTAATTGACATTTTCAGCGCCCAGGGAGTAGTGGATGGATATTGACAGTGTGTAGTGGTGGTGGAGACAGTGTGTAGTGGTGGAGTACTGATGGGTAGTTACAGTGTGTAGTGGTGGAGTAGTGATGGGTAGAGACAGTGTGTAGTGATGGAGTAGTGATGGGTAGAGACAGTGTGTAGTGGTGGAGTAGCGATGGGTAGTTACAGTGTTTAGTGATGGAGTAGTGATGGGTAGAGATAGCGTGAAGTGATGGAGTAGTGATAAGTAGAGACAGCGTGTAGTGATGGAGTAGTGATGGTGGAGACAGTGTGTAGTGGTGGAGTAGCGATGGGTAGTTACAGTGTTTAGTGATGGAGTAGTGATGGTAGAGACAGTGTGAAGTGATGGAGTAGTGATGAGTAGTAACAGTGTGTAGTGGTGGAGTAGCGATGGGTAGAGACAGTGTGTAGTGATGGAGTAGTGATGGGTAGAGACAGTGTGTAGTGGTGGAGTAGCGATGGGTGGAGACAGTGTGTAGTGGTGGAGTAGTGATGATTTGTAACAGGGTGGAGTGGTGGAGTAGTGATGGTAGAGACAGTGTCTAGTGATGGGTAGTTACAGTGTGTAGTGATGGAGTAGTGATGGGTAGAGACAGTGTGAAGTGATGTGGTAGTGATGGGTAGTTACAGTGTGAAGTGATGTGGTAGTGATGGGTAGAGACGGTGTGTAGTGATGGAGTAGTGATGGTAGAGACAGCGCGTAGTGATGGAGTAGTGATGGGTAGAGACAGTGTGAAGTGATGTGGTAGTGATAAGTAGAGACAGCGTGTAGTGATGGAGTAGTGATAAGTAGAGACAGTGTGTAGTGATGGAGTAGTGATGGTAGAGACAGTGTGAAGTGATGTGGTAGTGATGGGTAGTTACAGTGTGTAGTGATGGAGTAGTGATGGTAGAGACAGCGCGTAGTGATGGAGTAGTGATGGGTAGAGACAGTGTGAAGTGATGTGGTAGTGATAAGTAGAGACAGTGTGTAGTGATGGAGTAGTGATGGGTAGTTACAGTGTGTAGTGATGGAGTAGTGATGGGTATTGACAGTGTGAAGTGATGTGGTAGTGATAAGTAGAGACAGTGTGTAGTGATGGAGTAGTGATAGGTAGTTACAGCGTGCAGTGATGGAGTAGTGATGGTAGAGACAGTGTGAAGTGATGTGGTAGTGATAAGTAGAGACAGTGTGTAGTGATGGAGTAGTGATAGGTATTTACAGTGTGCAGTGATGGAGTAGTGATGGTAGAGACAGTGTGAAGTTATGTGGTAGTGATAAGTAGAGACAGCGTGTAGTGATGGAGTAGTGATGGTAGAGACAGTGTGAAGTTATGTGGTAGTGATGGGTAGTTACAGCGTGTAGTGATGGGTAGTTACAGTGTGTAGTGATGGAGTAGTGATGGGTATTGACAGTGTGAAGTTATGTGGTAGTGATGGGTAGTTACAGCGTGTAGTGATGGAGTAGTGATAGGTATTGACAGTGTGAAGTTATGTGGTAGTGATGGGTAGTTACAGCGTGTAGTGATGGAGTAGTGATGGTAGAGACAGTGTGAAGTTATGTGGTAGTGATGGGTAGTTACAGTGTGTAGTGATGGAGTAGTGATGGGTATTGACAGTGTGAAGTGATGTGGTAGTGATAAGTAGAGACAGTGTGTAGTGATGGAGTAGTGATAGGTATTTACAGTGTGCAGTGATGGAGTAGTGATGGTAGAGACAGTGTGAAGTTATGTGGTAGTGATAAGTAGAGACAGCGTGTAGTGATGGAGTAGTGATGGTAGAGACAGTGTGAAGTTATGTGGTAGTGATGGGTAGAGACAGTGTGTAGTGATGGAGTAGTGATGGGTATTGAGACTGTATTTTCTGTCACCTCCTTCTCTGTCTGCTTTGTTAAACATCAAAAGAAGAGAGGCCAAATTGTATCTTTATTTTACTAGGCAAGTCAGTTAAGAACAAATTCTTATTTTCAATGATGGCCTAGGAACAGTGGTTAACTGCCTTGTTCACAGGCAGAATGACAGATTTGTACCTTGTCAGCTTGGGGAATTGATCTTGCAACCTTTTGGTTATGAGTCCAATGCTCTAACCATTAGGCTAAGCTGCCACCCAAATTCCTTACCCTTGTCGTTGCAGCCATACTGTACCCTGCTCTTGGCAGTGTAGTGATGGGTATTGAGACTGTGTATTTTCTGTCATCTCTTTCTCTGTCTGCTTTGTTAATTAAACATAAAAATGAAGAGAGCCCAAATCCCTGCCATTGTCTTTGCAGCCATACTGTACCCTGCTCTTGGCCAATTCCTGTATTTGGCCAATTCAGCAGTGTGGTGGAGATGGTGTCTTTGGTCTTCAGATCTAAGTATGTTCTTGAGGCTGTGTTTGTGTTTCTGCTTTTTTGTGTCACCCTTTCTCATCTCTTCCCACTCTTCAATGTCTCTTGTCTACACAACTCTCCTCTCTCCATCTCTCCTGCCCTCTCTAACCCTACCTATTTCTCTCCATCCTTCCTCTATCTCAGTTGTCTCCATGCCCCTCTCTCTACATCCTTCCTGTCTCTCAGGTCTCTCCATGCCCCTCTCTCTACATCCTTCCTCTCTCTCAATCCTAATGAGGTCCTGCCCTCCTGGGCCACAACTCTCTTTCTATCCCCCTGGATAAAGATCCAATCACAGAGGAGCCTCTGCCTGATCCTTGGCCTATCTGAGAGCACATCAAAGCAGGAAAAGAGAGGGGCGCCCCAGTACGAGAGAGGCATCATCATTAGAGAGAAAGAGAGAGAGAGAGATGTGTGTCTGTATACAAAGAAAAAAGAAGGTTCCAAGGTGTAGAGAAAGGATAATTCCTGAACATTCTGAAGGAGGGAGATTGGAGAGAGAAGACAAGAGGTGGAGAGAAAGAGAGAGAAAAAGGATTAGGAGGCAGAGAGCTATGGAAAGAGAGAGGTAGAACAAGACAGTCGCTCTTAAACATCTTGTCAAGTCTGATTAGTAGTCTACTTAAAATAGGTCATATTTATTACAGCTTCATAACTCTTCACAGCTGTCATTTAGGCCTTGAATTGGGGGAAATAATTCTGTGTATTTGACTGTCTGTTGTCATAACTGTCAATATAGAGGGAGTTCTGACTGTGACTGTGGGATCAAAGCTGTTTGAAATGCACAAAACCCCAGTGGGACTGTTCATGCAGTGGAGGCTGGTGGAAGAAGTTATTTATTTATTTTATTTTACCTTTATGACTTTAAAGTCATTTAAGAACAAATTCTTATTTTCAATGACTGCCTAGTGGGATACCCTGCCTGTTCAGGGGCAGAACGACAGATTTGTACCTTGTCAGCTCGGGGGTTTGAACTTGCAACCTTCCGGTTACTAGTCCAACTCTCTAACCCAGCCGCCCCCCTTATAGGAGGATGGCTCATTGTAATAGTTGAAATTGAATAATTGACTCTGTTCCATTTATTCCATTCCAGCCATTGCAATGAGCCTGTCCTCCCATAGCTCCTCCCACCAGCCTCCACTGCTTTCCTGCATAGTTCTGTGCTGATGAGATGAGTGTTTTATTATTGATGGGATTACTCTTTGCTTCCACTCTGCTCTTTGACCACGTCATGAGTGAAAGGTCTTGTGTGATTGAGAGAGATTAAGTCATGCCTGAGTCATAGGACTGACACTGTTCAAGATGTACTCAACTGTACAGTAGGTAGAGTAGGCAGTTTGAATGGGACTGACCTTCAGCTACTATGAAGACGGAATTCTAGAAAGAGGAAGTTGTATAATATATGAATTATAATGGTAATACTTGGTTTAGATAATCTCTGCTAAAATAGACTCAGTGGTCAGTTAGTAACAGACAAACACAGCAGACATTTAGTCTGATTGTGACGGATGCAGAGAGAGCAGACACAGATAGATTACATCATCACACCACTTTAACAGTCAATGTGGATTCATGGGTTATAAATATACATGTGGAAGTCAACAGACGGTAAGGAGAAGATAAGTGGAGGGAAACTAGAGAGAGAGAGAGACAGAGACAGGCAGAGGGAGAGAGAGAGAGAGAGAGAGGCAGAGGGAGAGAGAGAGAGACAGACAGAGACAGGCAGAGACAGGCAGAGACAGAGACAGGCAGAGGGAGGGAGAGAGACAGAGACAGACAGAGGGAGGGAGGGAGGGAGGGAGACAGAGACAGGCAGAGGGAGGGAGGGAGACAGAAACAGGCAGAGAGAGAGAGAGAGAGAGACAGCATCAGAGGGAAAAGGCGATAGAAAAAGAGAAAGAGAGAGAGAGACATTGAGAGAGTGAAAAAGTATTTCAGTTTCTGACACTAACAAGACATCATATTTGTAAGGTATGTCACATTAAATTAGAGTCCAGCATTAGGATGGCACTTACATTAGCATCTCTGTTATGTTAGAGAAGACCAGTGGCGTCATTAGATTTTTGGTTCAGCACCGAACCTTTTGAAAATTAATAAATAAATAACTAAATCATAAAAATAAAAAAAGTCTAATTTTAACAGCCAGAGAGTCAAAGTGTTAGCCACAGGTTTGTTTAGGGTTGTGGTAGCTAACTAGCTAGTCTCCCTCGGCATATTGGTTGGGATAATGCTAATAAGCTAGTGTTAGCACTCAGCATCCTCAAGCTATTGGGTTATTTAACATTATATTTAGTGATTGGGCAATCGAAGGATGTTGATATGTTATATTAGGAAAAGTGTTTATTTCCAGCGAGTGTATTTGATTTGTTTAATTTCTATAGCTAGCTTGGTTGGCCAGCCACTTCAGTAGCTAATGGCTAGCTAGCTAGCTGAGACCGAAGAGATGTGAGAATGTTTTTCTGACTGAAGCACATATGTTCTGAAAGGGACAAAGTGCCCCCATGTGGAACGAACTGAAGAGTACTACAACTTGATATTTTACCCGGTTTAAAATGGCCAATGGTGAGGTGGGAAAACTGACAAATGAAATGAATTGTAGAGGACTTACAACCTATTCCTTTCTACAGATAAAAATGCTTGGCTGATGTCTGTTATTTCCATATAGGCTATGTAACTATTTGTAAAATATTATAATAATATTAATAATAATAGTAATAAAATGAAATTAAAACTGCCCATTATTAAATCTGCTAAATTAATTAATTGAGCTTTTATTTGTATTACTCTTTTTATTCACCTAATGTAGTTGCTTACTTTTTCTATTGTTCTTACTTGTGCTATTGTTGTTACTTGTGCTATGGTTGTTACTTGAGCTATTGTTGTTACTTGAGCTATTGTTGTTACTTGAGCTATTGTTGTTACTTGAGCTATTGTTGTTACTTGAGCTATTGTTGTTACTTGAGCTATTGTTGTTACTTGAGCTATTGTTGTTACTTGTGCTATTGCTGTTGGATTGTCGACAGGTTAATCTGCAAGTCAGCATTTCATTGCACTGTGTAATCAATGTGTATCATTGGGTCACGCCTTGACCGTAGAGAGCTTTTTATGTCTCTATTTTTGGGTTGGTCATAAGATCTGGTGACTGAGACACACACACACACACACACACACACACACACACACACACACACACTTTAAATGCCATATGCTCCTTTGAGAATCCTCGTTCAAAGTCACTGAGATTTATTTTTTAGCCATAGTAGCCAAAATAATAGCCAACTGGGCATTTTTATACTTGACCGATAGCATGAAGAATAATAATTGCTTAATTAACTCATGAACCACACCTATGTTGAAGCACCTGCTTTCAATTTACTTTGTATCCCTCATTTACTCAAATGTTCCCATTGCTTTGGCAGTAACCTGCACATAGGCCATTAAATGATGTGTACTGAAATGTTATGTAATCTAAAAAGAAATGGATTAAATTAAATTAATCATGGAGGTCTTATTCCATTCTACATGATTTTTTTGGGAGCCTCTTTATATCCATATAAATATCCATATCCATCCATTTTGGGAGTCTCTTTATATCCATATAGCCTAGGGGCTATGTAGCTTCTTATCTGTCATGTTTGGAGTTGTGTTGTTATGCTGTTGTACTGATACATTCATTTGTATTTACAGTTGAGTTGCCCTGGTCGTGTCAGAATACAGTAAACCAACTTCTCATTTAGAAAACTGTGTGGCATTGATATAAGTCAGAAACATTTATTATACTGTCAAAATTGACTACAAATTGTAAATAGGATCATTTTGATCATTAAGACAGTCTCATCCAAAATTGAGTTTTGTGGTTGAGGCCGCATCACAATGTAAATGAAGGTTGGGTTTGTTTCCGTCCTACCCACAGGCCCACAGCCGGGAGCACACAAATACAAATCATAAATTCGAAGTGCAGCTGCACGCGACCCGTTGTAATGAATTTGGTCATTTTAGGTTGACTTTGCTATCCCTATGGGGCTAGTTAGAGACAATCGGTAAATTACAAAAAGTACAAAATTCCAATAGCTCCAAATTCCAATGACTTTAAAACCTCAAACCAACTATACATTCGAGAAATTCTTATTTTACAAATATTGAAAGCATTTACTAAGAAAACCTAAAGGTGTGCATGAAAATTGTCTCGTACAGGACTGCTCAGGACTGCTCAGTGCATGGAAGGGCCCTGGTCATGGACAAAGGTTGTGCTGGACCGTCCAGAGCATAGAAAGGTCCTGGTTGTGGACCAAGGTTGTGCTGGACCGCCCAGCGCAGTAAAGGTAGAAGTGGAGAGGGAGAGGGATTTATGGTAGTTCTTCTCTTATTGTAGGAACCAGGAAGCAGTGAATATCCACAAAGTACTTAGCCAGGTTGTCCTCTGGAGCTAACTCTGTAGATCTGTCATTGCGTTCTTTAGCATATCTTACTCTGATTTTGAATTCATAACTGCGACCTTATTTCCTAGTTTGGTACGTCTTTCGATAGAGTACCATGATGGTCGGACGAGTGTTTTAAAATATGCACGAAGGACTAAAGTTGGTTTCCCTGAAAAGTGTTGCATCTGAAAGGAATAACTCCAGAGGAGCAAGAAGTCGAGGAAACCCATGAGTCAGGCAGTGGCAGCCACCATGGTCGGTCCAGAGTGCATGCAGCAAGCCAGTCCCGGCCCGACTTGGAAGGGGTCGGATGGGTTAACCTCTCTAGGGTAGGGGGCAGCATTCGGAATTTTGGATGAAAAGCAGGCCCAAATTAAACGACCTTTTAAACGGGGCCAGAAGATATGATATGCATATAACTGTTAGATTTGGATAGAAAACACTCTAAAGTTGCCAAAACTGTTAAAATAGTGTATGTGAGTATAACAGAACTGATTTGGCATGCGAAACCTGAGACAAATCCATTCAGGAAGTAGTTTTGTTTTGTTTTTGTAGTTTTTTATTCAATGTCATTACAGTATCCATTGACTTAGGACTCAATTTGCAGTTCCTATGCCTTTCACTATATGTCAAAAGTCTTTAGAAATTGTTTCAGGTTTGTATTCTTATAAATGAGGGAGTAAGACCAGAATGAATGAGTGGACCCTGACTTGTCACAGAGCTTTTTCATGCGCAATCCCGAAAGAGTACATTTCTTGTTTACCTTTTATATTGACAACGTTATTGTCCGGTTGAAATATTATAGATAATTTAGGCTAAAAACAACCTGAAGATTGAATATAAACATTGTTTGAGCCTGTGGATTTCTGAAGAAAACGCACAAACAAAACTGAGGTTTTTGGATGTAAAGAGACTTTATTGAACAAAAGGAACATGTATTGAGTAAATGAATGTCTTCTGAGTGCCACCATATGAAGATCATCAAAGGTGAGGGATTAATTTTATCCCTATTTTTTAGTTTTGAAACGCTTCTGCTTGGGTGGTTACTGTTTGTAATAATTTGTCAACTGGGCTATGTTCCATGGCGAAAATAGCAGGTGTAAAGGTCTCAGATGCATTAATGGTGCATCTGGATGAGCCGGGAATTTCCAGGAATTCAAATTGGCTACAGGGAACAAATATGGGGCTCTGAGGAGGTGGGAGGTGCACTGTGGAGCCAGGAGAATTGCAGAGAAGGCGAGAAGGAGCCACTGAGATAGCGTGTGGAGCCATATGAGTGGCGAGGGAGGAGGAGCGGGGTTGAGAATGCAAGAGGAGCCGGAAGAACGGCTAGAGAGGAGGAGGGATATTGGCCCGAGAAGGCGAGATGAGCTGTGGGAGCACCGGTTTGCTTAGTCTTGTGATTCTCTGTGAAGCAGATAACAGGCAAGTAGGTGTCAGTGTGAAGAAGCCGACAAGCTGGAGCCAGTGGTACCAGCGTTGGCCAGTTGCAATGAATGGTGGTCCGGCCAAGAGATGGTTGGATCTGTAGCACATAGTTGCTGTCCCGACTGTCTGTGAGACAGATGTACACAAAGGAGTGATGGATGCCGTTCAAATACTAGGGCGCCAAATTCAAAACAACAACATCTCATAATTAAAATTCCTCAAGCATACAAGTATTTTTACACCATTTTAAAGATAAAATTCTCATTAATCCAGCCACAGTGTCTGATTTCAAAAAGGCTTTACAGTGAAAGTACCACAAACGATTATGTTAGGTCACCACCAACTCACAGAAAAACACAGCCATTTTTCCAGCCAAAGAGAGGAGTCACAAAAAGCACAAATAGAGATAAAATGAATCACTACCCTTTGATGATCTTCATCAGATGACACTCATAGCACTTCATGTTACACAAAACATGTATGTTTTGTTCGATAAAGTGAATATTTATATGAAAAAATCTCATTTTACGTTGGCGTGTTACGTTCAGTAGTTCTAAAACATGTGGTGATTTTGCAGAGAGCCACATCAATTTACAGAAATACTCATCATAAATATTGATGAAAATACAAGTGTTATACATGGAATTAGAGATATACTTCTCCTTAATGCAACCGCTGTGTCAGATTTCAAAACAGCTTTACGGAAAAAGCAAACCATGCAATAATCTGAGTACAGCTTTCAGACAACAAAGCAGCCAAACAGATATCCGCCATATTGTGTAGTCAACATTAGTCAGAAATAGCCTTATAAATATTCACTTCCCTTTGATGATCTTCATCAGAATGCACTCCCAGGAATTTTTACCATACATCTTCAATAATGTTCCAACCGGAGAATTCCTATGTCTGTTGAAAAGCAATGGAATGAGAGCTAACTCTCCCGTGACTGCGCCACAGAGCCTGTTGCACTCTGCCAGACACCTGGCTCAATCCCCTCTCATTCGCCCCCACCTCACAGTAGAAGCCTCAAACAAAGTTCGAAAGACTGTTGACATCTAGTGTAAGCCCCAGGAAGTGCAATATGGTCCAATTTACACTGTATATTGGAAAGGCAAAGAGTTGAAAAACGACAAACCTCAGATTTCCCACTTCCTGGTTGGATTTTTCTCAGGTTTCCGCCTACCATATGAGTTCTGTTATGCTCACAGACATCATTTTAACAGTTTTAGAAACTTCAGAGTGTTTTCTATCCAATACTACTAATGCTATGCATATATTAGCATCTGGGACAGAGTAACAGGTAGTTTACTCTGGGCACCTTATTCATCTAAGCTACTCAATACTGCCCCCCTGTCACCAAGAATTTAAGCAACAGGATTCAGGCGAGTAACGCAGGCTTGTGGCTAATGAAGATTGTATGCAGGTGTGCAATTGGCATGGGCATGGCTCTATGTCCATATTCAGAGTTCCTTGCTAAGTTGCCACAATCAAATATGACTGTCTGAGCCAATATATGGAGTTCCTGCTCCCCAATTGCATTCCAGTATGTGACCGACCAGCTCGATTCGGTCCTACAGTATGTAGCAACATTTTGAATTGTATTTTTTTTAAAACAACCAAAGATTTCAAGACTAAAAGTGTTGAAAGTAGTATATTTTGTCTAGACATGTACACATGTTCATTTGATACAATAGATGACCATAATCACCCCCAGACACACCTGGCTAACATGATGGGTCATGTAATCATCTGGCAAGTGGAGTATTTTGTTTAGACATGTAGCTAGCTAGCTAGCTTGCTAAAATGTAAAAAAAAATGGTGCTTTCAAGACAACTGGGAAGGTAAACAAATACAAGGTCAAATCATAACATCATTGATCTTCAGGTCTGAAAGTCTGGGCTCTAGAAAGAAGCACGAGTTCCCAAGCTGGAATTCCAAGTCGGAGCTCATTTTTTCCCCCAGTTATCTTGAAGGCACTGAAGTCGGAGAATTCCAAGCTGTTTTGAATGTGGCAATAATCCCAAACCTTACAACTAACAATACAAACTGATTGTTATAGCTAGCCACCATGCATGAATCTACATGTACACTCTTAAAAAAATGGTTCCATAAGGCCGCTTCGGGTGTCTCCATAGGAGACCCCTTATTGGTTCAAATTAGAACCTTTTTTGGTTCAAGGTGGAACTCTTTGGTTCCATGTAGAAGTATCTGTGAAAAGGGTTCTATCTGGAACCAAAAAGGTTTCTTCAAAGGGTTCTCCTATGGGGACAGCCAAATACCTATTTTATGTTCTAGATAGCACCTTCTTTTCTAAGAGTGTAGTTAAAGCTAACCAACTATGTAGGTTCAATGTTAGCTAGCTAGTTAACGTTAGGCTATGACTAGCAATGCAAATGTTTCAGAAGACTCTTACAATGTCTGGTTCAATTTTTTTTTTTTTACCTAAACCAGGGATTTCCTCATTGTCTGATTTATTTTCAGAGTCAGAGAGAGTCACCATGGCACGATTGTCCTCCAGAAAGCGGGGAGCAGTAGCAACACTGGAGCTGTAGTTCTTACTGATATCTCGAACAAAAGCTGTGTTAAAAAGGATTGCCTACACATATTGAGCAGCTCATGTTACAGACAGAAGCTACATGGCAGACCTATTCAAACTCATCTCTCGGCATGTCCAGGCCATCCATTATCTCAGCCAATCACAGATGGTATACACTTTTGTTTTTAAGGCACAAGAAAGTTCACATCTTCCAGAAGGAATTTCTGTCAAATAACGCACTGTGATAAAACATGTATGTTTACGTTCAGTTGCCTCTCCTGTGAAGTAGTGATGTGCAACATATGTCTGTGCCTATATAATTTAACCTTTAGTTCCTGTTCTGATGTATCAGCTGAAGCTCAAAGCTCTCTATAACTGAGTTATGAACTACACATATACAGTACTTGTACTACAGAATGATTGAGACGTAAGCAACCACACATGGTCAGAGAGCGGTCAGAGATCCATGGTTAACTAATCTCTGCTAAGATAGTCTTAGAAGTCAGTTTGAGAACAGACAAAATGACACAATAGACATTTAGTCTGACTGTGACGGATGCAGAGAGAGCAGTCACAAATAGAATACATCATTACACCACTTTAAAGGTCTTACGGTGGATTTGTGGGTTATAAATATACATGTGGTATTCAACAGTTGAGTGAAAAGTGTTTTTTCTTTTTGCCAAGTCAAATCTCAAGTCGCAAAATTTGCAACTCCGGTCCAAGTCGTGGGACTAGAGTCCACATCCCTGGAGAGGGGGATAGAAAGGAATAGAAAATGGTTGGCCATTGTGGCTCCATTGTGCCTGTCCTCCTTCCCGAGCCGCAGTACAAAGAGCAGAACAGCATGGGCCTACTGAGCCCTTTTGGTCACTCCAAAAGGGAAACAGGAAACATGACAGGTCTTTGATTCTCTCAGCTGACCTCTGGAGAGCCCTGCAAATTGGTAAGAGCACAAAAATAAGAAAATTAGTTAGATAGATAGAAAGAAAGAGAAAATGGTTGAAACTTTTGAGAGCTTGGAAGTCTGGTGCAAGACTATCAGACTATCAGAAAGTTAGTCTAATCTAACTTTTAACAGAGCTGCTAGTGTTGGTGGCATCTGAAGCATTAATCTGTCTGTAAGAGACAAGCTTGCTGTGGGATATACAACCGCACGCACATACTTAGACGCATGCGCACAGACACACCCATCCACACACAAACACACACACAGACACAGTCACACACAAAGTGAGAGATAGAGATGGAGAGCGAGACATATAGAGAAAGATAGAAAGTCTGATAGTTTAACAGATGTCTCTAAATAAATAAATTGTCATGTAAATACTTGGTTTAACTAATCTCTGCTAAGATAGTCTTAGAAGTCAGTTAGAGAACAGAAAATATAGCACAAATACATTTCATCTGATTGTGATGGATGCAGAGAGCGCGGACAGAAATCGATTACATCATCACACCACTTTAGAAGTCAATGTGGATTAATGGGTTATAAATATACATGTGGTGGTCAACAGACGGTAAGGAGAAGATAAGCGCATAGAGAGAGAGACAAAGGGAGAGAGATAGTGAGAGAAGAAGATAGAGAGAGACAAAGACAGACTGTGCTCACCAACCAATAATTCACAAAACAAAACACCAGATTGAGACTCCGCGTGCAGAATTCTGCAAAAATATAATCTGTGTACAACGTAAAACACAGTAATGCATGCAGAGCAGAATTCGGCCGATAAAAATCCAGAAAATAGCCTTTAAAATATACAAATCAAATGTTTTTGGTCACATACACATAGTTAGCAGATGTTAATGCGAGTGTAACGAAATGCTTGTGCTTCTAGTTCCGACAGTGCGGTAATATCTAACAAGTCATCTAGAAATATATGGATCTGTGATGGCCGAGTGGCATAGGCAATGTGCTATAGATGGTATAAAATACAGTATATACATATGATGAGTAATGTAAGACATGTAAACATTATTAAAGTGGCATTATTTAAAGTGGAATTGTTTAGTTTGACTAGTGATCCATTTATTAAAGTGGCCAGTGATTGGGTCACATTGTAGGCAGCAGCCTCTCTGAGTTAGTACTTGCTAATTAGCAGTCCGATAGCCTAGAGATAAAAGCTGTTCTTCAGTCTCTCGCTCCCAGCTTTGATGCACCTGTACTGACCTTGCCTTCTGGATGGTAGTGGTGTGAACAGGGGGTGGCTCGGGTGACTGTTGTCCTTGACAATCTTTTGGCCTTCCTCTGACATCGGATGCTATAGGTGTTATGGCGGGCAAGTAGTTTGCCACCGGTGATGTGTTTGTCAGACTGCACTCTGGAGAGCCTTGCGGTTGAGAGCTGTGCAGTTGTCATACCAGGCTGTAATACAGCTCGACAGGATGCTCTCTTTTGTGCATCTGTAAAAGTTTGTCAGGGTTTTAGGTGACAAGACACATTTTATGTGACAAGCCACATTTTTTAGAAGCTACGCCAGATAACAGAAATACTCATCATAAACTTTGACTAAAGATACATGTTCTACATATAATTAAAGATACACTGGTTCTTAATGCAACCGCTGTGTCAGATTTTTTAAAAACGTTACAGAAAAAGCCTACCATGCAATAATCTGAGACAGAGCTCAGACGTAAAAGTATTTCTCCGCCATGTTGGAGTCAACAGAAATACGAAATTACATCATAAATATTCCCTTACCTTTGATGATATTTCATCAGAATGTAGTGCAAGGAGTCCTAGTTCCACAATAAATCGTTGTTTTGTTCCCTAATGTCCAATACTAGTGTCCAATTAGCTGCATTTGCTACCACTTCAGCTCACGTGCCCAAAAACTGACTGCTGGTCCAGGACAACTCGCACGAAAACTTCAAAAAGACATAGAGAATCAATCTTCAGGATGTTTTCATATATATCCAATAACGTTCCAACCGGATCATACGTTTTCAGCTGCAGCCAAATGGAACGGCGGTAGCACCCACAGAGAAATGCACCACAGGAAAATGGCATTCTGTTGTGTGACTATACAGTGACTATTTCCCCTCCCATTCGGTCAAAGTTCACATTAAATGCTCCATTCCACTTTCTACTGAATGAGGACATCTAGTGGAAGGCGTAGGAAGTGCTACCAGATCCATATCTTGTTGGGAATGGAGGGGGAGATGACGTCAAAGTTGACCCACATTCAGAATTTCACTTCTTGTTTGGAAGATTGCCTGCCCTATGAGTTCTGTTATACTCATAGACATAATTCAAACCGTTTTAGAAACTTCAGAGTGTTTTCTATCCAATAGTAATAATAATATATTAGCATATATTAGCAATCTAGGACAGAGTAGGATGCAGTTCACTATGGGCACGCAATTCATCCAAAGTGAAAATACTGCCCCCTATCCTCAGCAAGTTAAATGCAGTGGTTCCTGCATTCAGTTTTGCGCAAATGCCGCCATCCATCCATGGTTTCTGGTTGGGGTATTTTTTTTAAGTCACAGTGGGTACAACATCTCCAATGCACTTCCTTATAAACTCACTCACATAGTCAGCGTATAGATCAATGTTGTTCTCTGAGGCTAACCGGAACATATCCCAGTCTGCTTGATCAAAACAATCTTGAAGCATGGATTCCGATTTGTCAGACCAATGATGAATGGTCCTAGTCGCTGGTACGTCCTGTTTGAGATTCCGCCTATAAGACGGTTGGAGCAAGATGGTGCCATGGTCGGATTTGGGAGGGTGGGGGAGGGCTTTGTATGCATTGCGGAAATTGAAGTACCAGGGATCGAGTGTATTACCCCCGTGCATAGTGCAATAAATATGCTGATAGAATTTAGGTAGCCTTGTTCTCAAAATTGCTTTTTTAACCTTTTGCGTGTAGGGGGCAGTATTTTAGTTTTTGTCTAAAAAAACATACCCATTTGAAATGGCCTATTTCTCAGCCCCAGAAACTAGAATATGCATATAATTGTCAGATTAGGATAGAAAACACTCTAAAGTTTCAAAACTGTAAATATATTGTCTGTGAGTATAACAGAACTGATATTGCAGGTGAAACCCTGAGGAAAATCCAATCAGGAAGTGCCTCTTATTTTGAAACCCTTCTGTTCCAATGCATGCCTATCCTCCATTTAAAGGGATATCAACCAGATTCCTTTTTCTATGGCTTCCCTAAGGTAAAAACAGTCTTTAGACATAGTTTCAGGCTTTTGAAATTTTGAAAATGAGCGGGAAAGATCACATTGCGTAAGTGGATAGGTGGGGGCTCTCAGAGTGAGTTTTGCGCTACAGAGAAAAGCGGACATTGTTTCTCCCGGTGTTATTGAAAAAACTACAGACCCGGTTGATATATTATTGAATATATATTTTAAAAAGAACCTGAGGATTGATTATAAAAAATGTTTGACATGTTTCTGTTGACATTATGGATATTATTTGAAATACACGTCTGCGTTGTCGTGACCTCTCTTTCCTGTGGATTTCTGAACATAACGCGACAAACAAGCGGAGGTATTTTGGATCTTTATGGAACAAAAGGAACATTTGTTGTGTAACTGGGAGTCTTGTGAGTGAAAACATCCAAAGATCATCAAAGGTAAACTATTTTTTTTGATTGCTTTTCTGATTTTCGTGACCTAGCTACTTAATGTGTACATAATGTTATGTTTGGCTATCGATAAACTTACACAAACGCTTGGATTACTTTCGCTGTAAAGCATAATTTCAAAATCTGAGACCACAGGTGGATTAACAAAAGGCTAAACTGTGTTTTGCAATATTGCACTTCTGATTTCATGAATATGAATATTTTTTAGTAATATTATTTGACTGTGGCACTATGCTATTCAGCGGTTGCTGACAAAAATTATGGGTAGCGTCAAGAAGTTAATTAAAATCCCCAGCTACAATAAATGCAGCCTCAGGATATATGGTTTCTAGTTTACATAGAGTCCATTTAAGTTGCTTGAGGGCTGTCTTGGAGTCTACTTGATTGGGAATGTACACAGCTATGACGATAACTGACGAGAATTGTCTTGGGAGGTAAAAAGGCCGGAATTATATTTCAAGGAATTCTAGGTCGGGTGAGCAGAAGTACTTGAGTTCCTGTATGTTGTTATGATTACACCATGAGTTGTTAATCATAAAGTACACACCCCCGCCCTTCCTCTTCCCAGAGAGATGGTTATCTCTGTCGGTGCAATGCATAGAGAAGCCCGGTGGCTGTTCCAATTCCGACAACTTATCCCGAGATAGCCATGTTTCCGTCAAAAAGGGAATGTTACAATCTCTGAAGTCTCTCTGGAAGGCAACCCTTGTTCGAACTTAGTCTACCTTGTTGTCAAGAGACTGGACATTGGCGAGTAGTATACTCGGAAGCGGTGGGCGATGTGCAAGTCTACGGAGCCTGACCATGAGGTCGCTCTGTCTGCCCCTTCTGCGGTGCCATTTTTCTGAATTGGCTTCTGGGATTAGATCCATTGTTCTGGGTGGTGGTCCAAACAGAGGATCCGCTTCTGGAAAGTTCTATTCCTGGTCGTAATGTTGGTGAGTTGACGTCGCTCTTATATGCAATAGTTCTTCACGGCTATATGTAATAAGACTTAACGTTTCCGGGGTAACAATGTAAGAAATAATACATAGAAAAACAAAATACTGCATAGTTTCCTAAGGACTCGAGGCAACCATGTCTATCTGCACCATCTGTTGGTGCCACCACCTAAAAGGAAACAATTCCCAAACCTTCTACAACAAAGCCATCACCTACAGAGAAATAAACCTGGAGAAGAGCCCCCTAAGCAAGCTGGTACTGGGGCTCTGTTCACAACCACAAACAGACCCCACAGAGGCAGAGGACAGCAACACAGTTAGACCCAACTAAATCATGAGAATAGAAAAGATAATTACTTCACAGATTGGAAAGAATTTACAAATATACAGAGAACTAGAATGCTATTTGGCCCTAAACAGAGAGTACACAGTGGCAGAATACCTGTCCACTGTGACTGACCCAAAATTAAGGAAATATTTGACAATTTACGGACTCAGTGACGCCAACAGATATGGCCGCCATCCTTGTGTTCTTTGGAAACTATGTAGTATTTTGTTTTTTTATGCATTATTTATTACACTGTTATTGCAGGAAATCTTAAGTTTTATTACATACAGCCGGGAGGAACTATTGGGTATAAGAGCAACGTCAACGTATCAACATTATGACCAGGAATACAACTTTCCGGAAGCGGATCCTCTGTTTGGTTCACCATCCAGGACAATGGATCGGATCCCAGCCGGCGACCCAAAACAACAGGGCCGCAGAAGGGGCAGACGGAGCGGTCTTCTTGCAGGCTCCGTAGACGGGCACATCGCCCACCTCTCCCAATGTCCAGTCTCTTGAAAACAAGGTAGGCAAAATCCGAGCAAGGGTTGCCTTCCAGAGAGACATTAGAGATTGTAACATTATCTGTTTCACGGAAACATGAACTGCATTCATTGTAGCTGGGGATTTTAACAAAGCTAATCTGAAAACAAGACTCCCTAAATTTTATCAGCATATCGATTGCGCAACCAGGGGTGGAAAAACCTTGGATCATTGTTACTCTAACTTCCGCGACGCATATAAGGCCCTGCCCCGCCCTCCTTTCGGAAAAGCTGACCACGAATCCATTTTGTTGATCCCTGCCTACAGACAGAAACTAAAACAAGAGGCTCCCACGCTGAGGTCTGTCCAATGCTGGTCCGACCAAGCTGACTCCACACTCCAAGATTGCTTCCATCACGTGGACTGGGACATGTTTCGTACTGCGTCAGATAACAATATTGACAAATACGCTGATTCGGTGTGCGAGTTCATTAGAACGTGCGTTGAAGATGTCGTTCCCATAGCAACGATTAAAACATTCCCTAACCAGAAACCGTGGATTGATGGCAGCATTCGCGTGAAACTGAAAGCGCGAACCACTGCTTTTAATCAGGGCAAGGTGACTGGTAACATGACCGAATACAAACAGTGCAGCTATTCCCTCCACAAGGCTATCAAACAAGCTAAGCGTCAGTACAGAAACAAAGTAGAATCTCAATTCAACGGCTCAGACACAAGAGGCATGTGGCAGGGTCTACAGTCAATCACGGACTACAAGAAGAAATCCAGCCCAGTCACGGACCAGGATGTCCTGCTCCCAGGCAGACTAAATAACTTTTTTGCACGCTTTGAGGACAATACAGTGCCACTGACACGGCCTGCAACGAAAACATGCGGACTCTCCTTCACAGCAGCCGAGGTGAGTAAGACATTTAAACGTGTTAACCCTCGCAAGGCTGCATGCCCAGACGGCATCCCAAGCCGCGCCCTCAGAGCATGCGCGTCTGCGTCTCAAGTAGGATCAAGAGGTTAAAGAACTTCACTGGACTCTATGTAAACTGGAAACCACAAATTCTGAGGCTGTATTTAATGTAGCTGGGGATTTCAACAAGGCTAATCTGAAAACAAGGGTCCCTAAATTTTATCAGCATATCGAATGCGCGACCCGGGCTGGCAAAATCCTGGATCATTGTTACTCTAACTTCCGCGATGTATACAAAGCCCTCCCTCGCCCTCCTTTTGGCAAATCTGACCACTACTCCAGCCTATAGACAGAAACTAAAACAGGAAACGCCCGTGCTCAGATCTATTAAACGCTGGTCCGACCAATCTGATTCCACGCTTCAAGATTGCTTCGATCACGTGGACTGGGATACGTTCCGGATAGCGTCAGACAACAACATTGATGAATATGCTGATTCGGTGAGCGAGTTTATTAGCAACTGCATCTGTGATGTTGTACCCACGGCGACCATTAAAACCTTCCCCAGCCAGAAACTGAAAGCGTGAACCACTGGTTTTAATCAGGGCAAGACGACCGGAAACATGACCGAATAGAAACAGTGTAACTCTTCCCTCCGCAAGGCAATCAAACAAGCTAAGAGTCAGTATAGAGACAAAGTAGAGTCGCAATTTAACGGCTCAGACATGAGAGGTATGTGGCAGGGTCTACAGTCAATCACGACTACATAAAAAAATCCAGCATTGTCGCGGACCCTGATGTCTTGCTCCCAGACAGACTAAGCAACTTCTTTGCTCGCTTTGAGGACAATACAGTGCCACTGACACGGCACGCTACCGAAACCTGCGTGCTCTCCTTCACAGCAGCCAATGTGAGTAAAACATTAAAACATGTTAACCCTCGCAACGCTGCCTTAGAGTCCTTAGAGCATGCGCAGAGCAGCTGGCTCGTGTGAGCTAAACGAATATCACCCAGTAGCACTCACTTCCATCATCATGAAGTGCTTCAAGAGACTAGTCGAGACCATATCACCTCCACCCTACCTGACACCCTAGACCCACTCCAATTTGCTTACCGCCCCAATAGGTCCACAGACGACGCAATCACAATCACACTTCACACTGCCCTAACCCATTTTGCTACACTCACATTAACATCTGCTAACCATGTGTATGTGACCAATAAAATGTGATTTGATGATTTGATTTGATTTTAGCTATTGCTAGGCCTCCAAAGTCAGACCTGGTTGTCAAGAGATGATAGGCTATGTGGACACTGCCCACAAAATGCGGTGGAAACTGCGCTGCACTTCCTAACCTCCTGCAAAATGTATGACCATATTATAGACAAATATTCCCCTCATATTACACAGACCCACAAAGAATTCCAAAACAAATCCAATTTTGATAAAATCCCATATCTATTGGGTGAAATACGACAGTGTGCAATCACAGCAGCAAGATTTGTGACCTGTTGCCACAAGAAAAGGGCAACCAGTGGAGAACAAACACCATTGTAAATACAACCCATATTTATGTGTATTTATATATATCCTTTACATTCCTACAACACTGTACATAGGCATAATATTACATTTGAAATGTCTTTATTCTTTTGGAACTTTTATAAGTAATGTTTGCTGTCATGTTTGTATTGATTATTTAACTTTTGTTTATCTATTTCACTTACTATGGCAATGTAAACATGTGTTTCCCATGCCAATAAAGCCCTTAAATTGTATTTTATTCTCTAAGAACTGAAAGTTCTGTGTAAATTCATACATTCAATTTGAATATTTCGGAAAAGTTCAGGATCAAAAAAGAGGTGAGATGAAAAGGAGGATCAAAATTCTGTCATATTACATAAAAAAATATAAAAAAAACATATTCAAAGTAGATTTTTACATACTGTCCGTAAGTAATCAAGCTGTTTCCATGTTTTGATGGATTTATTTTAGTCGTTGAAACATCACCTATGGACATTGTAAACATAATCCCTTCAAAAAACTTTCTCATTAGTTTCTGATATTAACCTCTTTCAACTAGCGGGCACTCTTTTTATGTTTGGAGAAATAACGTTCCCAATGTCAACGGCCTGTTTTTCAGGCCCATATGCTAGAATATGCATATAATTAACAGATTAGGATAGAAAACACTCGAAAACACTCTAAAGCAATACAAACGATTATGTTAGGTCTCCACCAAACCACAATAAGCACAGCCATTTTCCAGCGAAATATAGCATTCACAAAAACCAGAAATAAAGATAATATTAATCACTAACCTTGAATTATCGTCATCAGATGACACTCATGTTGCACAATACATGCATGTTTTGTTTAACAAAGTTTAAAAAATTGGCGCGTTAGATTCACTAGTTCCGAAAACATCAAGTGAATTTGCATAGCCACATCATTCAACAGAAATACTCATCATAAATGTAGATGATATTACAAGTTATACACATGGAATTATAGATATACCTCTCCTTAATGGAACCGCTGTGTCAGATTTAAAAAAAAACTTTACGGAAAAAGAAATGCATGAAATAATCTGAGACGGCACTCAAAAGTAAAAACACCACAGCCGCAAAGATGACGTCAACATAAACATGAAATTACATGTAAATATTCCCTTACCTTTGATGATCTACATCAGAAAGCACTCCAGGAATCCCAGGTCCATAATAAATGTTTGTTTTGTTCGAAAATGTCCGTTATTTATGTCCAAATACCTTCTTTTGTTAGCGCGTTTGGTATACATATCCAAACGTTAATTCTGGTCAGCGTTTTATCGGACAAAAACTTCAAAAAGTTATATTACCGGTCAAAGAAACATTTCAAACTAAGTACAGAATCAATCATCAGGATGTGTTTAACATATAGCTTCAATAAAGTTCCAACCGGAGTACTCCTTCTTGTATTCGTGAGCAATGGAACGCAAGTGACTACCATGAGGAAAAAGCGTGATCACAAAATGACTGCTTGATGGACATCTGATATATTCTGCTCTCATTCACTACCACAACAACATAGAAGCCTCATTATAATTTCTATTGATGGTTGACATCTAGTGGAACCCTTAGGCAGTGCAATATCATTCAAATCTCAAGGGGATTTCATTGGGGACTCTGGTGAATACATACAACCTCAGATTTCTGACTTCCTGTTTTGATTTCATCTCAGGATTTTGCCTGCCAATATGAGTTCTGTTATACTCACAGACATCATTCAAACAATTTTAGAAATGCCAGAATGTTTTCTATCCAATACTAATAATAATATGCAAATATTAGCAACTATGACTGAGGAGCAGGCCGTTTGATATGGGCACCATTCATCCAAGCTAATCAATACTGCCCCTGCAGCCATAAAAAGTTAACAACACTCCATAATTTTGTGGTAAATCACATTAAATTAGAATCCTAGATTAAGATGCCACCAACACTAGCATCTATGTTATGTTAGATTAGACTAACTTTATTTATTACAGTCTTACCTTGTACCAGACTTCCAAGCTCTCAAAAGTTTCAAACTTTCTATCCCCCTAACTCATTTTCTTCTTTTTGTGCTCTTACCAATTTTCACGACTCTCCAGAGGTCAGCTGAGAGAATCAAAGACCTGTCGTGTTTCCTGTTTCCCTTTTGGAGTGACCAGTCGCTCAGCAGGCCCATGATTTTCTGCTCTTTGTACTGCGGCACGGAATGGAGGACAGGCACAATGGAGCCACAATGGCCTTCCCTTAGGGTTGCTCTTGTCACACACTGCCCTAATGTTATCTCTTCCTCCTGACACTTCTCTCAATGGGATACTGACACTCTTAGTCTATCAGAGATGCCACTCGTACACACACATACACACACACACGCACACACACACACACACACACACACACACACACACACACACACACACACACACACACACACACACACACACACACACACACACACACACACAGACAAACACTCACACACAAACAGACAAACACTCGCACAATCACATGTGGCCTGCTATATGTGTTTTTTAATGAGACACTGTAAAGCCTTGTAAAGATTTCAAGGCCCGTTGTCAGCAGGAGAATGTATTATTCATGTTCATTGACATTACATAGTCTCACATCTATATAAAGCTTTATCCTCCACAGGATTGGTTGAACTTTACTGTTACTCTCAGTCTGGATATAGCAAATAAAGCTGAATGTGTTGGACTGCAAAGATACTGAAGATAAGGGGGGAGACAGTGAGAAACAATGGGTACCTATGGAGAGAAACATAGAGATACAGAGAGCGACACAGAGAGAGAGCGACACACACAGAGATAGAGAGAGAGAGAGAGAGCGAGAGAGACAGACAGACAGACAGAAAGACAGACAGACAGACAGCGAGAAAAATATAGAGACAGAGACAGAGCGCGAGGGAGAGCAATACAGACAGAGAGAAAAAGAGAGAATCTGTGTGTGTGTGTGTGTGTGTGTGTGTGTGTGTGTGTGTGTGTGTGTGTGTGTGTGCGTGCGTGTGTACGTGCGTGCGTGCATGCGTGCGAGTCAGTATGTGCATGTGCACGTGTGTGCTCGTACGTGTTTTTGTGTGTTTGCGTGAGACGTCCATGAAGTGTCAGACTAAAGTAGCAGCAATCACCAAATAGTAGATTTAAGAATCACAGCATGCCTCATGTGCCAGATGTTACTGTAGTAGCCGTGTATTTGTGATTGTGTTGTAAAATCCATCGAGCTCAGTGTTGTACGCTCTGTGTTGTGTATTTATAGTTTGGACTAACTGAAAGATGTGTGCTGGAGGTAAAGAGATTTAAAGCCCCCCTTGTTAAAACTAACATCTGCTGCTCTGATTTCTGGGAAATGAGACCTTGTCTAGAACGCCCGAGGAAACTCCCACCAGAAACACAGGTGTGTGTGTGTGTGTGTGTGTGTGTGTGTGTGTGTGTGTGTGTGTGTGTGTGTGTGTGTGTGTGTGTGTGTGTGTGTGTGTGTGTGTGGGTGTGGGTGTGGGTGTGCATGCGTGCGTGCAGGTGTGCGCTCACTCTTTTCACCTGTGGTAGTCAAGGTACCTCCAACAGGGCAATCCTCTCTTTTTTTCAGCAGGATAAATTGGAGATCTCAAAGCTCCAGTATCCCTATATCCCTCTCCTCATTTTTCTCTCCTCTCTCCTTAACTCTTCTAACCCCTGGTCACCCTCTCCCTTATATTACCCCCTCTGGGCAGACTCAACTTTAAATGAAAGTGTAATAGAATCCGTGCGATGTCCCACAGCTTGTTTTCCCGCAGCTCTGTGCACCAGAGATGCTCATCCTCTCAGCACTCCTCGGGAAACGGGGATTGCGGTCCCTAATTGCACAGCCTAAGGAAAAAAAGTGTGAGAGAGAGAGAGAAGTAGCAGGGAAGAGAGAGAGAGAGAGAGAGAGAGCAGAGGAGAGAGCGAGTAGAGAGCAAAGAGAGAGAGAGAATAGGGAGAGAGAGAGCAGAGAAGAGAGAGAGAGCGCAGAGAGCAGAGAGAGAGACCTGAGAGCAGCGAGAGAGACCAGAGAGGAGAGAGAGAGACCAGAGAGCAGAGAGACAAGGAAGAAGAATTTGTCAGAGAAAAACATAAAGATGCTATTTCAAGGTGTGCTTAACAGACTCACACATGCTCATTTTAACTCACACACACTAACACACACACCCCCCCCCCCCCCCCCCCCCCACACACACACACACACACACACACACGCGCGCGCGCACACTCACACGCACACATCGGAGGCATAGTACATTGCTGCAGCGACAGACCCCAGTGACTCTGATTCTGAAATGAATATTAAATTTGGCTGTCGTTAATTAGCAGGCCTGGCAGTGGGCGGTACACCAGAGGAGGAACCAGCTAACGTTAATTGGAGTCCTCCAGAGGATAATGAACAGAAAGGCCACTTCACACACACACACACACACACACACACACACACACACACACACACACACACACACAAACTTATGCTCACACATACGCACACACGCACATATAGGCACAGACACACAAATAAAAAGTATGACATGAAATGAAGAATACAGATATGTTGTCTTCGAAGTTATTGGTTAGAATCAAATGAAGTTGCATACCTGTTACAAATATGTTACAGATGTACACTACCGATCAAAAGTTTTGGCTCACGTGGAAATGTCCTTGTTTTTGATAGAAAAGCACATACTTTGTCCATTAAAATAACATAAAATGTATCAGAAATACAGTGTAGACATTATTAATATTGTAAATTACTATTGTAGCTGGAATTGGCAGATTTTTTTATGGAATATATTTAATGAAGCTGTCAGTTGAGGACTTGTGAGGCGTCTGTTTCTCAAACCAGACACTCTAATGTACTTGTGCTCTTGCTCAGTTGTGCACTGTGCCTCCCACTCCTCTTGCTATTCTGGTTAGAGCCAGTTTGCGTTGTTCTCTGAAGAGAGCAGTACACGGCATTGTACAAGATCTTCACTTTCTTGGAAATTTCTCACATGGAATAGACTTCAATTCTCAGAACAGAATAGACTGACGAGTTTCAGAAGAAGGTTATTTGTTTCTGGCCATTTTGAGCCTGTAATTGAACCCACACATTCTGATGTTCCAGTCTAAGGAGGGCAAGTTTTATTGCTTCTTTAATCAAAGCAACAATTTTCAACTGTGCTAGCATAATTGCAAAAAACTTTTCTAATGATCAATTAGCCTTTTAAAATGATAAACTTAGCTAACACAACATGCCATTGGAACAGATGGTTGCTGATAACGGACCTCTGTATGCCTATGTATGTAGATATTCCATAAAAAATCTGCCGTTTCCAACTACAATAGTCATTTACAACATTAACAATGTCTACACTGTTTTTCTGATTAATTTGATGTTATTTTAATGGACAAAAAAAATTGCTTTTCTTTCCCAAACTTTTGAACAGTAGTGTATGACAAATGTGTTACTCAAAAACAATTAAATCTATTAATTTCTACCTCAGTAATGCAAATATTTTCCATAAGCAATTTAATTTATTGGTGAATATGTCTCACTAACTTGCCATGTGCTACAGTATTTACACAAAGACAAATACAAGTTTATTGCATAATGTATTATTGATTAATCAAACCCAACTGATGAATCAGTTGAACTTCCTAATCTGAGTGATAACAACATTATCGTCACCTGCTCTTTCCACAACAGACTGACCTGGTGAATCCAGGTAAAAGCCCCTTATTGATGTAACTTGTTTAATACACCTCAATCGGTGTAGATGAAGGGGAGGAGACAGGTTAAAGAAGGATTTTTAAGCCCTGAGAGCCTACTTTCTGGACAGTATGGAGTGAAAACTGTCTGGAGAGACTACTGTCTGGTTGGTCTTTAGAGCTTACTTTCTGGTTGGTATGGCGAGACTACTGTCTGGTTGGTAATGAGAGACAACTTTCTGGTCAGTATGGAGTGAAAACTGTCTGGAGAGACTACTGTCTGGTTGGTCTTTAGAGACTACTGTCTGGTTGGTATGGAGAGACTACTGTCTGGTTGGTATGGAGAGACTACTTTCTGGTCAGTATGGAGTGAAAACTGTCTGGAGAGACTACTGTCTGGTTGGTCTTTAGAGACTACTGTCTGGTTGGTATGGAGAGACTACTGTCTGGTTGGTATGGAGAGACTACTTTCTGGTCAGTATGGAGTGAAAACTGTCTGGAGAGACTACTGTCTGGTTGGTCTTTAGAGACTACTGTCTGGTTGGTATGGAAAGACTAATGTCTGGTTGGTCTTTACAGACTACTGTCTGGTTGGTCTTTAGAGACTACTGTCTGGTTGGTATGGAGAGACTACTTTCTGGTCAGTATGGAGTGAAAACTGTCTGGAGAGACTACTGTCTGGTTGGTCTTTAGAGACTACTGTCTGGTTGGTCTTTACAGACTACTGTCTGGTTGGTATGGAGAGACTACTGTCTGGTTGGTATTGAGAGACTACTGTCTGGTTAGTATTGAGAGACTACTGTCTGGTTGGTATTGAGAAACCACTGTCTGGATTGTATGGATGATGCTACTGTCTGGAGAGACTGTCTGGTTGGTATGGAGAGACTGCTGTCTGGTCTGTATGGAGAGACTGTCTGGTTGGTATGGAGAGACTACTGTCTGGTTAGTATGGAGAAGCTACTGTCTGGTTGGTATGTCTATGGTGCTGATATTGGTATGTGTTGCTCTATGTCTTTTTGGTACATAGTAGACTGCAGACACTAGAAGGGAAGAGAGAGAGAGAGCGAGAGAGGGAGAGCAGAGACGAGAGAGAGAGAGCAGAGAGCAGAGTGTAGAGAATAGAAGCAGAGAGAGAGAGAGATAGAGAGAGAGAGCATAGAGAGACATCACACAGTGAAATGGAAGGAGGTCTGGACCAAAAAGGAACCCAGCCAAATGTTTCCCAGGCAACAACACACTTCAGAACCCAAAAAGGTGGGTATAAACCCCAGGATAGGATGGCCGGGTCTACGGACCAACATGGAACTGGTCCAGAAAGGCAGCATTCCAATTGCTACCCTATTCCCTACATAGTGCACGACTTTTCACCAGAGCCCTATTCCCTACATAGTGCCCTGGTAATTAAGAGCGCCAGGAGAAAGAGATGACTTACCTGCCAGCTACCATAAACATAATCCACCTGTCTAAACAGCCCACTTGAGCTGATCCTTGGGCAGGTGGACTGTGTGCAGGAGGGTTTGAGTTGATTCTAGGGGAGGTGAACTGTGTGCAGGAGGGTTTAAGTTGATTCCAGGGGAGGTGGGCTGTGTGCAGGAGGGTTTGAGCTGGTTCTAGTGGAGGTGGAGTGTGTGCAGAATGGTTTGAACTGGTTCTAGGGGAGGTGGACTGTGTGCAGGAGGGTTTGAGCTGGTTCTAGAGGAGGTGGACTGTGTGAAGGATGGTATTTGCTGGCTCTAGGGGAGGTGAAGTTTGTGCAGGAGGGTTTGAGCTGATTCTAGGGGAGGTGGACTGTGTGCAGGAGAGTTTGAGCTGGTTCTAGGGGAGGTGGAGTGTATGCAGGAGGGATTGAGCTGGTTCTAGGGGAGGTGGAGTGTATGCAGGAGGGATTGAGCTGGTTCTAGGGGAGGTGGAGTGTATGCAGGAGGGATTGAGCTGGTTCTAGGGGAGGTGGAGTGTATGCAGGAGGGATTGAGCTGGTTCTAGGGGAGGTGGAGTGTATGCAGGAGGGATTGAGCTGGTTCTAGGGGAGGTGGAGTGTTTGTAGGAAAGGTTGTAATCAGTTTCCAACCCTGCTCATAAAGATGTGTTAAAATATATATATGTACGCTGAACTATGTGCATGCTGTATGTACAAACTAGTCACTGACTCAAAGGATTCCCTGTTGACAATGGTACACATGGGCACGTGCACACACACATTCACACAGATGGATAGATGAAAGCCCTGGTAAATTAAGGATCCAGATAGAGACAAACTCTTGACTCGTTGACTAGCTACGAGGGAACTGAGCAATAGTGTTCATTGGCAGGTGATCAAATAATTACTTGGGAATTAGTTTACTCATTCTAACGTGATGAGTTTAGAGAATTATTATCAAAAAGGTTTACAGTCTTTTTGCCCAAGCTGAAGTATCAGCCTCTTGTTATGTGGGTGATGCCATCTGCTCATCACCACTTGTTTTTAGTTGAGCCAATTACATTCATTAAGACTGGCAGACAGTTTTGAGAGGGTGAGCCGTGTGCTAAGAAGCAGAAAATCTCAAAGGGTAACTAACATAAATATACAGTGTATACAGTTGAAGTCGGAAGTTTACATACACTTAAGTTGGAGCCGTTAGAACTCGTTTTTCAACCACTCCACAAACTTCTTGTTAACTAACTGTAGTTTTGGCAAGTCGGTTAGGACATCCACTTTGTGCATGTCACAAGTAGATCTTCCAACAATTGTTTACAGATAGGTTATTTCACTTATAATTCACTGTTTCACAATTCCAGTGGGTCAGAAGTTTGCATACACTAAGTCGACTGTGCATTTAAACAGCTTGGAGAAATCCAGAAAATGATGTCATGGCTTTAGAAGCTTCTGTTAGGCTAATTCTCAACATTTGAGTCAATTGGAGGTGTACCTGTGGATGTATTTCAAGGTCTACAAAAAACTCAGTGCCTCTTTGCTTGAAATCATGGGAAAATCAAAAGATGTCAGCCCCCAAAAATTGTAGACCTCCACAAGTCTGGTTCAACCTTGGGAGAAATTTCCAAACGCCTGAAGGTACCACGTTCATCTGTACAAAGAATGGTACGCAATTATAAACACCGTGGGACCACGCAGACGTCAAGCCGCTCAGGAAGGAGGCGAGTTCTGTCTCCTAGAGATTAATGTACTTTGGTGTGAAAAGTGCAAATCAATCCCAGAACAACAGCAAAGAACCTTGTGAAGATGTTGGAGGAAACAAAAAAGTATCTATATCCACAGTAAAACGAGTCTTATATCGACATAACCTGAAAGGCCACTCAGCAAGGAAGAAGCCACTGCTCCAAAACCGCCATAAAAAAGCCAGACTACGGTTTGCAACTGCACATGGGGACAAAGATTGTACTTTACGGAGAATTGTCCTCTGGTCTGATGAAATAAAAATAGAACTGTTTGGCCATAATGACCATTGTTATGTTTGGAGGAAAAAGGGGGAAGCTTGCAAATCGAAGATCACCATCCCAACCGTGAAGCATGGGGGTGGCAGCGTCAAGTTGTGGGGGTGCTTTGCTGCAGGACGGACTGGTGCACTTCACAAAATAGATGGCATCATGAGGGTGGAAAATGTTGTGGATATATTGAAGCAACATCTCAAGACATCAGTCAGGAAGTTAGGGCTTGGTCGTAAATGGGTCTTCCAAATGGACAATGACCCCAAGCATACTTCCAAAGTTGTGGTAAAATGGCTTAAGGACAACACAGTCAAAGTATTGGAGTGGCCATCACAAAGCCTTGACCTCAATCCTATAGAAAAGTTGTGGGCAGAACTGAAAAAGCGTGTGCGAGCAAGGAGGCCTACAAACCTGACTCAGTTACAACAGCTCTGTCAAGATGAAAGGGACAAAATTCACCCAACTAATTGTGGGAAGCTTGTGGAAGGCTAACTGAAACGTTTGACCCAAGTTAAACATTTTAAAGGCAATGCTCCCAAATACTAATTGAGTGTATGTAAACTTCTGACCCACTGGGAATGTGATGAAAGAAATTAAAGCTGAAATAAATCATTATCTCTACTATTATTCTGATATTTCACATTCTTAAAATAAAGTGGTGATACTAACTGACCTAAACAGGGAATTTTTCTAGGATTAAATGTCAGGAATTGTGAAAATCTGAGTTTAAATGTATTTGGCTAAGGTGTATGTAAACTTTTCTCCTACCATATCTATTTTGTTAAATTCTCCTACATTATTTTTACATTTCTACAAACTGCAAAGTGTTTCTTCCAATGGTACCAATTCTATGCATATCCTGGCTTCAGGGCCTGAGCTACAGGCAGTTTACTTTGGGCATGTCATTCAGACAGGAAGTGGAGAAGAAAGGGCGCCAGCCCTAAGATAGTAATTTTCCTATTTTCTATTTTTTACTAAAAGAAAATCGTAAAACTTATTAAAGCATTGTTGATTAAGCGCTTGCATTGGTTATTAAGGGCTTGCACTTCACTGGAAGTTTTCTATTCGGCGCATGTGACAAATCAAATCTGATTTAACTTGATCCCTGACCTAGCTAAACCAAACCCTACTTGAAGGCAACTGCGCTCACTGTTGCCCCTAGTGGCCAGTTTCCATGTCATCTCCCGACGTCCTCAGACATGGATAGATGTTGAATACTGCACACACTCTCTTGCTCTCTGTCTATCACACACACATGCACAGACAGAGACACACACACACACACACTGACACAAGCATACACGTATACACACAAACATGGATGCACACCCAGAAACGCACAAACACATCATTAATTGAAACAGATGTGTCATTCATCACAAAACTAACTGATATTGCCAACTACTTCAATGATGTTTTCATTGGCAAGATTAGCAAATTTAGGTATAACATGCCATCAACAAATGCTGACACTACATTTCCAAGCATATCTGACCAAATTATGAAAGACAAGCATTGTAATTTTAAATTCCATAAAGTAAGTGTGGAAGAGGTGAAAAAAGTAATGCTGTCTATCAACAATGACAAGCCACTGGGGTCTGACAACTTGGATGGAAAATGACTGAGGATAATAGTGGATGATATTGCCACTCCTATTTGCCACATCTTCAATTTAAGCCTACTGGGAAGTGTTTGCCCTCAGGCTTGGAGGGAGGCAAAAGTCATTCAGCTACATAAGAATAGTAAAGCCCCCTTTCCTGGCTCAAATAGCCGACCAATCAGCCTGTTACCAACCCTTAGTAGACTTTTGGAAAAAATTATGTTTGACCTGATACAATGCTATTTTACAGTAAACAAATTGACAAAACTTTCAGCATGCTTATAGAAAAGGACATTCAAGAAGCACAGCACCTCCACAAATGACTGATGATTTGCTGAGAGAAATTGACGTTTAAAAAATTGTGGGGGCTGTTTTGTTAGACTTCAGTGCGGCATTTGACATTAGTGATCATAGTCTGCTGCTGGCAAAATATAAGTGTTATGGCTTTACACCCCCTGCTACATTGTGGATAAAGAGTTACCTGTCTAACAGAACATAGAGGGTGTTTTTTAATGGAAGCCTCTCCAACATAATCAAGGCAGAATCAGGAATTCCCCAGGGCAGCTGTCTAGGCCAACTACTTTTTAAAATCTTTACTCATGACATGCCACTGGCTTTGAGTAAAGCCAGAGTGTCTATGTACGCAGATCACTCAACACTATACATGTCAGCTACCACAGCAACTGAAATGACTGCAATACTTAACAAATAGTTTCAGTTAGTTTCAGAGTGGGTGGCAAGGAATAAGTCATTCCTAAATATTTCTAAAACTAAAAGCATTGTATTTGGGACAAATCATTCACTAAACCCTAAACCTCAACTAAATCTTGGAATAAATAATGTGGAAAATGAGCAAGTTGAGGTGACTAAACTGCTTGGAGTTACTGTCATGGTAAAACAAATTGATACAACATTAGCTAATATGGGGAGAAGTATGGCCATGATAAGGCGCTGATCTACCTTCTTCACATCTCTGTCACCAAGACAGGTCCTACAGGCCCTAGTTTTGTCACACCTGCACTACTGTTCAGTTGTGTTGTCAGGTGCCACAAAAAAGGACTTAGAAAATTGCAATTGTTTCAGGTCAGGGCATTACATTAAAATGCATGTCAATCTCTCCTGGTTCAAAGTAGAGGAGAGATTGACTTCATCACTGCTTGAATATATGAGAGGTATTGACATGTTGAATGCACCGAGCTGTCTGTTTGAACTACTGGCACACAGCTCGGATACCCATGAATAATTTTGCACGCCCAATTTTTCAGTTTTTGATTTGTTAAAAAAGTTTTAAATATCCAATAAATGTCGTTCCACTTCATGATTGTGTCCCACTTGTTGTTGATTCTTCACAAAAAAATACAGTTTTATATCTTTATGTTTGAAGCCTGAAATGTGGCAAAAGGTCGCAAAGTTCAAGGGGGCCGAATACTTTCGCAAGGCACTGTAGGCACAGACACATGCATACACACACACGATAGCATGTGCACTATACACACACGTACACATGGATTTAGTACAGTATTTATGTAGTAGTGGTGGGGTAGAGGCCTGAGGGCATACAGTCTGTGAATGTATTGTAATGTTTTTAAAATGGTATAAACTGCCTTAATTTTGTTGGACCCCAGGAAGAGTCGCTGCTGCCTTAACAGCAGCTGATGGGGATCCATTATAAATACAAATACATGCACAAATACACACACAGCAGTGAGCAGAGAGCTGAGTATGAGATGCGTTGCTGTTTAAAGCGATGATGATCACAAGCAGGGGTAGATGTCATTAAGATAATGCTCTTCTTCTGACTGAAGAGGTACATATATTTAAAGTGATGAAGAGAACCAATCTTGTCCTCCAAGCGGCTGGTTGCCTCTGAATTTGAATGAGAATGGAGGATACACTCCGCTGAGAAGTGTGTGTGTGTGTGTGTATCTGTTTCTCCTTGTGTGTGTCTGTATATACAGTGAGAGAGTATGTGTGTCTCAGTCTGTGTGTCTGAGACCCTGAGTAGCTGTCCCCTAAAATAAGTCTCCCACAATAGAGAAGACTTACCAACTCAAGCCTCCATCTTGAAATGGCAATGGCGGTTCAGTGTGACACAAACAACTTAATTTTCATGATTTAAATGACTCACTTCACATCTAGTGTAGAGAGAAAGTGAGGATTTGTGAGGAAACTTTCAAGAATCCCTGTCATTATATATTTTTAAATGCAGCACATCATCACACCGGTTAAAAGGATAGAGGCTCTCTGGCAGAGGAAGAGCCGTCACATAGTTATGAATGATTCGGGAGACAGGTGCGGGAATGCGTAATAGAGGGTTTTATTGAGCCCAAATTACGGCATGGCATGTCAAGGCACAGGGGACAAAGACCAAATAAACACGTACACAAAACACAGGGTTGAAACCCAAACAAAAGAGTGAGGAGTACTTTAAATATATACACACACGCACAATGATTAACACACAGGACGAGACCCGTAATCATCTGCGCAATCCACAAGGGCACAAAAGCCCAAAACACACAGCACAGGTACTCACACGGACCAATGGACATTGTAACAATAATGCACTGCATCATGGTGAACAAAGGGCACATATATACAAGTACAATCAGTGGGAATAGGGGCCAGGTGTGCCCAATGAAAGTTGCAGAGGGATCCGTGACAAAGAGTTTTAGCGTGCGAAAACATTATTAATCATATTTTTGTGTCCTTCACAATGCATTAGGCAAGTTCTAACAGCACAAAAACAAAAGATAGACACAAAAAAAACAGAGTATACTCCAAATAAAGAGTTTATTTCCAAAGTGCTAAATCCACCAGTTGTTCATTTTTGTGTTTTTTCTCACCGCATGCGTTGTGTCTAATGTTTCTGATCTCAGGTGTCTTATTCATAGATTTTAGGTGTATTAAACTGTGTTTTTTTTTGCAAAACGCTGCAATATATATCCATTGTTTAGCTGGAAAGGAATGTTCATGTACTGTATATTTGACAGCGATGTGTGGATGCCTCACCGAACTACATTAAGACCAATTCATTCACTGTGATAAGCTGTGGATAAGAGCATCTGCTAAATGACCAAAATGTCAATGTTTTACATACAGAGCTCATATTACTGTGTTGATTCATGAAAAAATATATTTTGTTATATATTGACGTCACAAATGTATGATTTGTACAGTTCTTTATTAAAAATGTAGTTGTTTGTTACATTTGACTGTATAACACTTAGCAGTACTACTTACTGTATTTCTCTGAGAGTGAGGCGGACATATAGCGTTTTGCAAAAAAACTTTTTTTTAAATTTGTCTCTGAAATGAAACAATCAAGTAATAGATTTCAAACAACCAAGTGTCCGTCATTGAACAACCCCATGCCATGACCAATCTCTTTCATAAGTTCTTTAAATAATAAAAGCTGATTTACCAACATTTCTGGAAAGAAACTCTTCAAATATTGATTCCATAGCTATTATTAGCATTATTTATTATTTAAAAGTGCACTTTTCTGGTTGCTAAAATTCTAATAGTTCCCCTAATTTCGGTTAATGTAACTAAACAAGCAAGTACTGTGTAGAGAATCATTGTACCATCTAAACCGCTGTGAAATATATTTTACATAAACAAAAGTATTGTACATTCAGCTCTTTGAGGATGGTGGACTAAACCTAAAGTAAAACTACATTTAAGAACGAGAAGTAAAGAAATAACACCACACATAGAACAGTTCTACAGCTTCCTAGACTTGCTTTCAATGAGAATGGCAGATCTATACATTTCAATGTGAATTTAATCCGGTTACACAAAAAGTTTAAATTACAGTGATAACCTAAACACTACAGTTCAGGGTTGTTTCTTCCCTAGAGTCTCTAACCAGCCAGCCTGTTGATGATGAGGCAAATTAGTACTCTCTGTCTCTGACTCTACATGTCAATGTAACCAGCCAGCCTGATGATGATGAGGCAGATTAGTACTCTCTGTCTCTGACTCTGCATGTCAATGTAACCAGCCAGCCTGTTGATGATGAGGCAAATTAGTACTCTCTGTCTCTGACTCTGCATGTCAATGTAACCAGCCAGCCTGATGATGATGAGGCAGATTAGTACTCTCTGTCTCTGACTCTGCATGTCAATGTAACCAGCCAGCCTGATGATGATGAGGCAGATTAGTACTCGCTGTCTCTGACTCTGCATGTCAATGTAACCAGCCAGCCTGTTGATGATGAGGCAGATTAGTACTCTCTGTCTCAGACTCTGCATGTCAATGTAACCAGCCAGCCTGTTGATGATGAGGCAGATTAGAAGAGACGATGAGCAGCAGCTGGCCTAGTGCTGGCTGTGTGGTAGCTGGGGTCATGGATGCCCATCGCCCACTGTGAGCCAGGATGGACTGGCACAGAGAAGAGAAGAGATTGGCGTGGTTGGCTTTCAAGATAAAGGGATGGAATTAGGGGAAGAGGAGGACAGGAGCACGAGCTGGAGAAGGTTACGGGAAGAGGTAAAAGAGGAGAGTGGTGAGGGAAGGTATGTTTACCCTTATTATGTGTAGGTCATTCTCTACTTGCTAGAATAATCTTCAATGATAGGGGAGAGAGAGGAGAAGGAGAGGAGAGAATGGGATAGTTAGAACTATTTTGAGAGGGGGGATGGGATTTGGGGCAAAAGGAGCGGGAGATATGGGAGGGGGACACTACGAATGGGAGAGAGCTGGGAGGGGAGAGAGATTTGGGAGTGGGGACATTTTGGATGGGAGAGACAGGAGAGGGGATAGAGATACTTTGGGGGGGGGGCACTGGGGGATAGGGTTTGATGGAGGAGAGAGGGGAGAGATATTTAGGGAGAAAAGGTGGCATGTCGGTCTGATTCCGTGTGTCCAGTCCTGGGAGAGAGAGAGAGAGGGCAGCTGTGCGCCGGAGCCATTCCTGAGCCAGCCACAGCCAGACCACCGGAGCTGAACTAACAACACTATAATGACCCTCCATTAACCCTGACATACAGAGAGCGAGAGAGAGAGAGCCGCTGGGGAGGAAAAATAAAAGAGAGTTCAAGACAGTGGAAGAAACTGAGACATCAATGTCCAGGGCAGTGCTCCATTTTAGCTCAATGTATTTCATCTTAATTTCAGGATAAACTGCCATTTGCATCTCATCTGGACACATACAGCTGAAGATGGAAGTTTACATACAGCTTAGTCAAATTTGTATCCTACACAAGGCAGTGTCCCCAATCACTGACTTGGGGAATGGGGATATTTTTAGACCAGATGAAAGAGTGCCTCCTACTGGCCCTCCAAAACCACTTCCAGCAGCATCTGGTCTCCCATCCAAGGACAAACCCTGCTTAGCTTCCAAAGCAAGCCAGCAGTGGTATGCAGGGTGTATGCTCCTGCAAATACATTTAAACTCAGGTTTTCACAATCCCTGACATTTAGTACGAGTAAAAATTCCATGTTTTAGGTTAGTTAGGATCATCACTTTATTATAAGAATGCGAATTGTCAGAATAATAGTAGTGAGAATTCCTCCAAACATAACGATGGTCATTATGGCCAAACAGTTGTATATTTGTTTCATCAGACCAGAGGACATTTCTCCAAAAAGTATGATCTTTGTCCCCATGTGCAGTTTCAAAACATAGTCTGGTTTTTCATGGTGGTTTTGGAGCAGTGGCTTCTTCCTTGTTGAGCGACCATTCAGGTTAGGTCGGACTTGTTCCTATCAGGTTATGTAGGACTCATTTTACTGTGGATTTAGTCACTTTTGTACCTGTTTCCTTCAGCATCTTCACAAGGTCCTTTGCTGTTGTTCTGGGATTAATTTGTACTTTTCGCACCAAAGTACGTTCATCTCTAGGAGACAGAACGAGTCTCCTTCCTGAGTGGAAGACGGCTGCATTGTCCCATGGTGTTTATACTTGCATACTACTGTTTGTACAGATAAACGTGGTTTGGACATTTCTCCCAAAAATGAACCAGACTTGTGGAGGTTTAGAATTTTTATCTGAGATCTTGGATGATTTCTTTTGATTTTCCCATGATGTAAAGCAAAGAGGAACTGAGTTTGAAGGAAGGCCTTGAAATACATCCACAGGTACACCTCCAATTGACTCATATGATGTCAATTAGCCTATCAGAAGCTTCTAAAGCCATGCCATAATATATGGAATTTGCCAAGTTGTTTAAAGACAGAGTCAACTTAGTGTATGTACACTTCTGATTCAATGGAATTGTGATACAGTGAATTATAAGTGAAATAATCTGTCTGTAAACAATTGTTGGAAAAATGTTGTGTGTCATGCACAAACTAGATGTCCTAACCAACCTGCCAAAGCTATAGTTTATTAACAAGATTTTTGTGGAGTGAAAACGAGTTTTAATGACTCCAACCTAAGTGTATGTTATCTTTCGACTTCAACAGTATTACAGAGATCGGCAATCCAGGTCACCCAGATCATATCATCATGTCTCAGTGTCAGATATGGCCAATCACAAAAAGCATTTAACCAGGCTAGAATACATTTTGTTCATATTACCTAATGTCAGACTACAGGGTACAACTAGGGAATTATGCCAATCATGATCTACTATCCCACTTGTCTAATGATCCTTACATATATGTTACAGTGACCTGCTAAATATTATTATATTAACAGATCATTTTGACAAGTGAAAGCCCAGTGATATTTGCCATGGTTGGGTAATGAACGATACAGACGGGGCACATTAGATTTAACCACACTGTAACAGTTTAATTAGACACTTAAAATGGCTCCACTTCCCCTTTGCTGGTGTTGCATGGATAAATGTTAGAGGAAGTAAGCTTAGGTAAATGGGGTTAACACACACACACACACATACGCTCACCCGCATATATAGACACAGACCAACACATGCAGGCACACAGATGTGCGGATGCACACACACGGTGGAAAAGGGTCTATATCAGGGGATTTCTTACCATTCTTTCAGAATAGAGACCCTTTCCAACGTATATTTGTAGTTTTGTGGATATATGCACCATATCCTGACATTCTGTATCCAGATGTGTCTTTTAGACATATATGGTGTTGGGATTAATCTGAATATCACACATTGACATTTCCTATGTTCAGATATGGACTCATTCAATACCCTGAGATATGTGACATCCTATTTTCTCGCTTCTTGTTGACAAATACGGACTCTATACATGGCACATCCGTGTTTCCTCAGCACATTCAAGATAAGAAGCTTTATGGATTACAGAGGTGGTTCTCTTGGCTGAGGTCCATATCTGGATGATAATATGCTTTTTAATATGTTGGAAATAAGGACGATTTCTGATGCATTTCTGATTGTTCAGCACATGCTCAATAATTTGACAAATATGAAATCTATATGTTTCTTTCATGCACAAATCATTGACTTATTAGATATCCTGAGATAGAGACAATAAGATGCCCACATAAGTCTATGGTGACAATACAGACAGTAGGCCTACATACTATATTTTCTATCCACATACAATGCATATGCTTTTTGATACGCTAAATAAGTAACCTTGCTGATGTTTATTTGAGTTGAGGACATGGTAAATAATTTGGCAAATATTAAATCCATATAATTAGTTCAAACACTAGCTATATTTGTTGTATTGCCACTGCATAAAGGCAAACACAAACCACAAGCTAACAGCACTTCAGAGTGTGTAAATTGTGTGTGGTCGAACTGACAACTTCCGCCGAAGTTCGTCCCTCTCCTTGTTCGGGTGGCGTTCGGCGGTCGAAGTCACCGTCCTTCTAGCCATCGCTGATCCACTTTTTATTTTCCATTGGTTTTGTCTTGTCTTCCATCACATCTGGTTCCAATTCCATCAATTACATGTTGTGTATTTAACCCTCTTCCCCCCCCCCCCCCCATGTCCTTGTCGGTAATTGTTTATTGTAGTGCTTATGTACAGATGCTGGTATTTACCGGGTTTTGTTTGACCCATTTATTGTATTGTTCTGTTGACGGTGGTTTATGGATATTAAACGACAACGTTGTAAATCAGTTTTCCATCTCCTGCGCCTGACTTCTCTGCCTCCAGTACGCACCTCACTAAACAATTGAGTAGCTAATTTGAGATGTTGTATTTATCTTAGTAACGAGAATCAAGAACATTAGGTTATTTGGCCAGCAGCCAGTAGGACTGCCTAGCTAGCTAACAAATAACGAAAACGCCTTCCCCTCAGGGAAAAACATCTACCCCCTATCAAGCCTCAAGGTGACGGATAACATTTTAAAAGGTTAAGGAATATTTTGTATTACTGGTTAATTTAAGCTAGCTACCGAACTAAATCCACTAGCACACTAACTAGCAACTTGGCTAGCTAGCTAGCTTATTCCGGTTAGTTTTTTTGTCATGAAATAAACAGGTATGAGTAGCTACCTTATGTTACAGTATGAACAATTATTTTTTTGCAATATCGACACCATTTCGATTCATGATTTATGTATTGACAGTGTGGAGTGGATCACAGGCCAACACTACCACCACATGGGGTCTGGACTGCGAAGGACCAACCAGGGGTATTGAGGGTGTGCAACTTTTAGTTTCTGTTAAATAATAAAAACAAATGTTTAGCAAAGATTTGCCTGCATTTGCATCTTTACAGAAAACGTGTTGAGATTACAGCAATTGGATTTGCTATGTTGCACGTTTTTTATTTTTTACAGAATTATCAGTGTTGTGCTTTGGAAATAATTTTATTTTTGCCTTTCCGTGCCCTGTATAGCCTACTACTAAATATGGTGCAAATGTATGCTCAGAAATGTGATTTTATTTAATTAGGATCTCTTTTAGTCCTCATTTGGACTAATCTTCAAAGAGTCCTTCACTTTTTATGGCTGCAAGGCAGTATTGAGTAGCTTGGATGAAAAGGTGCCCATTGTAAACGGCCAGCTCCTCAGTCTCAGTTGCTAATATATGCATATTATTATGAGTATTGGATGGAAAACACTCTGAAGTTTCTAAAACTGTTTGAATTATGTCTGTGAGTGAAACAGAACTCATATAGCAGATAAAAACCTGAGAAATTCCACTTCCTGTTTTTTTTTTCTGAGGGTGGCAGATTTTCAACCAAGCTCTCATTGAAATTACAGCGCGATATGGATGAGTTTTCACTTCCTACACCTTCCACAAGATGTCAACAGTCAATAGAACTTTGTCTGATGACTCTAATGTGAAGGGGGGTCGAATGAGACAGGAAATAGTCACCACTGCCACGAGTTGACCATGCTTTCACCATGTGCGTTCACAGGGGAAGCACCTGCGTTCCACTGCTCATTTGAAGTCATTCTAATTCTCCGGTTGGAACGTTATTCAAGATATGTAAACAAATTCTAAAGATTGATTCAGTACATTGTTTGACATGTTTCTACTGACTGTTATGGAACTTTTGGACATTTCGTTACATTATGGTGGACGTGCTTTGTGACTTTGGAATTGTTTACCAAACGCGCTAACCAAAGTAGCTAATTGGACATAAATAAGGGACATTTTCCAACAACTCAAGCAATTATTGTGGACCTGGCATTCCTAGGACTGCATTCTGATGAAGTTCATCAAAGGTAAGGAAACATTTATCATGTATTTTCTGGTTTCTGTTGACTCCAACATGGTGGTTAATTTGGCTTCTGTCCCGAGAGGCGTCTCAGATTATTGCATGTGTTGCTTTTTCCGCAAACTTTTTTAAAAATCTGACACAGCGGTTGCATTAAGGAGAGGTATATCTATAATTCCATGTGTATAACTTGTATTATGATGAGTATTTCTGTTGAAACAATGTGGCTATACAAAATCACTGGAACTAGTGAATCTAAATAGCCAATGTAAATGTAAAGATTTTTTGATATAAATATGAACTTTATCAAAGAAAACATGCATGTATTGTGTATTGCAGCCATAACAAGTTAACCATTAAAATACAATTTATAATACAATCACATTTTCAAATATAACACACGGTTATAAACAACAGACATAACACACTGACAAATTGACCAGATAAATACTCTAACATTCTGAAAAGATAGATTGATTCCTTCATCTACCATAGTCCTGCACACCCTTTCAAATATATATATTTTTTAAATAGTTCTGAAGTATTGTTTGAATTTATATATTGAAAATGATGTTTTTTTTTATGGCAAAGCAAAAAAAATTGGCCAGGTGATGAACGGTGCCTGGTTTCCTCCAGACGTTTGGTATTCAGGCCAAAGAGTTCAATCTTGGTTTCGTCATACCAGAGAATCTTGTTTCTCATGGTCTAAGAGTCCTTTAGGTGCCTTTTGGCAAACTCCAAAAGGGCTGTCATATGTGCCTTTCAGTGAGTAGTGACTTCCGTCTGGCCACTCTTCCATAAAGGCCTGATTGGTGGAGTGCTGTAGAGATGGTTGTCCTTCTGGAAGGTTTTCCGATCTCCACAGAGGAACTCTGGAGCTCTGTCAGAGTGACTATCGTGTTCATGGTCACCTCCCTGACCAAGGCTCTTCTCCCCCGATTGCTTAGTTTGGCTGGGCGGACAGCTCTAGCAAGAGTCTTGGTTGCTCCAAACTTCTTCCATGAAAGAATGATGCAGGCCACTGTTCTTGGGGACCTTCAATGCTGCATAAAGTTTTAGGTACCCTTCCCCATATCTGTGCCTCGACACAATCCTGTCTCGGGGCTCTACGGACAATTCCAACTGCCTCATGGCTTGGTTTTTGGTCTGACATTGACTGTCGACTGTGGGACCTTATATAGACAGGTCTGTGCCTTTCCAAATCATGTCCAATCATTTCAATTTACCACAGGTGGACCTCAATCAAGTTGTAGACATCTCAAGGATGATCAATGGAAACAAGATGCACCTGAACCCAATATCAAGTCTCATAGCAAAGGATCTGAATTCTTATGTAACTAAGACATTTCAGTGTTTTTTTATATATACATTTGCAAACATTTGTAAAAGCCTGTTGATTAATGACGGGAAAAAATATTTTAATACATTTTAGAATAAAGCTGTGACATAACAAAATGTGTAAAAGTGAAGAGGTCTGAATACTTTTCGATGCACTCTATCATGTAAGGATTTTCATGTTTTAAGAAATACGGATACATGCAGGGTTTTTTTACTATTTTCTCAATTGTAGAATAATAGTGAAGCCATCAAAACTATGAAATATCAAATATGGAATCATGTAGTAACCAAAGAAATTGTTAAACAAATCAAATATATTTTAGATTTTAGATTAATCAAGCTGGCCACCCTTTGCCTTGACAGCTTTGCACACTCTTGGCATTCTCTCCAACAACTTCATGAGGTATTAACATGGAATGCAAATGTCCAGTCAGGCTTTGTTGTCAACTTAGCTTGCAACATAACTTCTGAATGATAGTAAGCACAAGCACCACCAATCAGCCTACATCACTGCGCACACACCCGTCATTACTATGGCAGCTAGTGTAGCCATGTCAGCAAATGAGTGTCTGAACACACACAAATGAAATCAAATCAAAAAATTGTATATAGCCCTTCGTACATCAGCTGATATCTCAAAGTGCTGTACAGAAACCCAGCCTAAAACCCCAAACAGCAAGCAATGCAGGTGTAGAAGCACGGTGGCTAGGCAAAACTCCCTAGAAAGACCAAAACCTAGGAAGAAACCTAGAGAGGAACCAGGCTATGAGGGGTGGCCAGTCCTCTACTGCCTGTGCCGGGTGGAGATTATAACAGAACATGGCCAAGATGTTAAAATGTTCATAAATGACCAGCATGGTCAAATAATAATAATCACAGGCAGAACAGTTGAAACTGGAGCAGCAGCACGGCCAGGTGGACTAGCATAAATACTGGAGGCTGAGACAGGAGGGGTCAGGAGACACTGTGGCCCCATCCGAGGACACCCCTGGACAGGGCCAAACAGGAAGGATATAACCCCACCCACTTTGCCAAAGCACAGCCCCCACACCACTAGAGGGATATCTTCAACCACCAACTTACCATCCTGAGACAAGGCCGAGTATAGCCCACAAAGATCTCCGCCACGGCACAACCCAAGGGGGGCGCCAACCCAGACAGGAAGATCACATCAGTGACTCAACCCACTCAAGTGACGCACCCCTCCTAGGGACGGTATGAAAGAGCCCTAGTAAGCCAGTGACTCAGCCCCTGTAATAGGGTTAGAGGCAGAGAATCCCAGTGGAAAGAGGGAAACCGGTCAGGCAGAGACAGCAAGGGTCCGTTCACCTTCACACTCCTGGGCCAGACTACACTCAATCATATGACCCACTGAAGAGATGAGTCTTCAGTAAAGACTTAAAGGTTGAGACCGAGTTTGCGTCTCTCACATGGGTAGGCAGACCATTCCATAAAAATGGAGCTCTATAGGAGAAAGCCCTGCCTCCAACTGTTTGCTTAGAAATTCTAGGGACAATTAGGATTCCTGCGTCTTGTGACCGTAGCGTACGTGTAGGTATGTACGGCAGGACCAAATCAGAGAGATAGGTAGGAGCAAGCCCATGTAATGCTTTGTAGGTTAGCAGTAAAACCTTGAAATCAGCCCTTGCCTTAACAGGAAGCCAGTGTAGGGAGGCTAGCACTGGAGTAATATGATCAAATTTTGGGGTTCTAGTCAGGATTCTAGCAGCCGTATTTAGCACTAACTAAAGTTGATTTAGTGCTTTATCCGGGTAGCCGGAAAGTAGAGCATTGCAGTAGTCTAACCTAGAAGTGACAAAAGCATGGATACATTTTTCTGCATCATTTTTGGACAGAAAGTTTCAGATTTTTTGCAATGTTACATAGATGGAATAAAGCTGTTCTTGAAACAGTCTTGATATGTTCTTCAATAGAGAGATCAGGGTCCAGAGTAGCAAATCTGATTTGTAACTTGCCGTTTGTACAGTCAGTTTTCCAAAACTGATTTGAGCATGAAGTCTTGCAGAGTGAACAAGGCTATAGAGGCCTAAATGATTTGACACAATCTGGGTTTACAGCCCTTATCTGACCTGCCAGACAGATATGCATACTGTAGTGGTGTGTGTGTGTGTGCTCATGTCTGACAGTATCAGTGAGTGGTTACCCATGTTGTCCATGGGTGATGTAAATTGTATGCCATGCTTCATCCACGCATTTTTTTACATACATTTTATGAGATATTATTATTATTCAACAGGAAAAATTACATGATTATTGTTTTATTTAACTGGGCAAGTCAGTTAGGAACGCATTCTTATTTTCAATGATGGCCTAGGAACAGTGGGTTAATTGCCTTGTTCTGGGCAGAACAACAGCTTTTTACCTTGTCAGCTCGGGGATTTGATCTTGCAATCATTCGGTTGCAAGTCCAACGCTGTAACCACTATTCTACCTTCCGCCCCATTGGAAGGCATTGTTCCTGCCAAATATCCCAGAAATTGCTTGTTAAGCATTTTACTTTGTTTGTTTGTCTTCCTAGCCATTAGCTATGCACCAAGCCATCCCAGGTGGCAGGGCAGTTAAGATCAAAACCGGGTGGTTGAAATAGTCGCTTTGATACTGGGGTACGTCCAGCTCGTTTGTTCCTTCATTCCACAACCAACACTTGTTCTAATTGTTTAGATTGTTTTCCAAGGTCAGCTGCCAGATTTGTCAGATATTAATTTATATCCTGCAATCTCATAGACTCAGCATAGACTCAATCAGTACATAAAGGGTTTTAGAATGCATGAAGGCATCCCTCGTTTAAGGAGAGAAGTACACGCATAAATTGTTAATTAAGAAGGGAACGTAGTGTGAGATGATGGAGGAGACAGTCTATTCTATCATGGTAAGGCAGGTTAGTCATTCATTTATAGAGCCATCTAATTCTGAACTGTTTAACAGACATGCTCCCCCCCATGCTTCCCCCCAGGATGTGGACACCTGCTCGTAGAACATCTCATTTCAAAATCATGGGCATTAATATGGAGTTGGTCTCCCCCTTTACTGCTATAACAGCTTCCACTCTTCTGGGAAGGCTTTCCACTAGATGTTGTGACATTGCTGCAGGGACCTGCTTCCATTCAGTCACATTTCTTCCCAAAGGTGCTCGATCGTTGGGGTTGAGATCATGGCTCTGCGCAGGCCAGTCAAGTTCTTCCACACAGATCTCGACAAACCATTTCTGCATGGACCTCGCTTTGGTCACGGGGGCATTGTCATGATGAAACAGGAAACGGCCTTCCCCAAACTGTTGCCACAAAGTTGGAAGCACAGAATCGTCATGAACATTATTAAATGCTATAGCACTTAAAAACTTCTTAGGGCTAGGCGTCCAGCTAGCGGGACGCCTGTCGACAACTTCCGGTGAAATTGGAGGGCGCACAATTCAAATAAATAATCCTAAGAATTATGGATATTAAACATTTAGGTACATAAAAGTGTCTTATATCGGTTAAAAGCTTAAATTCTTGTTTATCTAACTGCACTGTCCGATTTACAATAGGCTTTACAGTGAAAGCATGCCATGTGACTGTTTGAGGATGACGCCCCACATCAACATATTTTTCCACCGGCACAGGCTTCATAAAATCACAAATAGCGATTAAATATTCACACTCTTTTTGAAAATCTTCCTCTGATTTGCAATCCAAAGGGTCCCATCTACAACATGTGGTGTCGTTTTGTTAGATCAAATCCTTCTTTATACCCCAAAAAGTCTGTTCAGTTGGCACCATTGATTTGAGTAAACCACTCTTTCAACATGCAGAGAAAGGAATCCCCGCTAAACTTTGTTAAAGCTTCTCAAGGTATAGGGGACAGCATTTTCACTTTTGGATAAATAGCGTGTCCAATTTCAACTTCCTGCTACTCATGTCAAGAATATAAGATATGCATATTATTAGTAGATTTGGATAGAAACACTCTGAAGTTTCTAAAAGTGTTTTAATCATGTCTGTGAGTATAACAGAACTTATGTAGCAGGCAAAACCCTAAGGACTAACCGGTCATATTTTTTTTTTTTAGGTCTTTGTCTGTTCACTTTTGTTCTCATTGGGAAATTATATTTCTTAGGCACTTGTTTTCAGTTCCTACCGCTTCCACTGGATGTCACCAGTCTTTGGAATTTGGTTGAGGTTATTCCTTTGTGCAATGAAGAAGTATGGCCATCTAGGAACTGAGTAACACTGTTGAGAGTTGCGCAAGACTTGAAAAATAGTGTTGGTTTGTTGTCTTCCTGTATTGAACACAGATAGACCCGTCTTCAATTTGATCGATTATTAACGTTTAAAAATACCTAAAGTTGTATTACAAAAGTAGTTTGAAAAGTTTTGGCAAAGTTTACAGGCAACTTTTGAGATATTTTGTAGTGACGTTGCACAAACTGGAAGCTGTTTTTCTCTGGATCAAACGCGCCAAATAAATTGACATGTTGGATATATATGGACGGACTTAATCGAACAAAAGGACCAATTGTGAAGTTAATGGGACATATTGGAGTGCCAACAAAAGAAGCTCGTCAAAGGTAAGGCATGTTTTACATTTTATTTCTGTGTTTTGTGTAGCGCCTGCAGGGCTGAAATATGCTACTCTCTTTGTTTACTGTTGTGCTATCATCAGATAATAGCTTCTTATGCTTTCGCTGAAAAGCCTTTTTAAAATCTGAAATGTTCGCTGGATTCACAACGAGTGTAGCTTTAATTCAGTATCTTACATGTGTGATTTAATGAAAGTTTGATTTTTATATCATTTTATTTGAATTTTCTACGCTGCATTTTCCCGGGCTTTTGGCCAAGAGGGACGCAATCGTCCCCTATCCTAGAGAGGTTAAAACAAGTCAAATATGTTTTAATTTAATCCTCAGGTACCCTAAAATGTAATTAAACTCTAACATTTCACATGGAAATAAGTATGTTCAATAGGTAAACGATATTAGCTGGTGCGCATCCTATTCGTCGTGCGCTTACAGACTGATTTCCAACTCTTAGTCCCAGTACTAAAACTCATAATTCTTCTTTGTTTGGGAAGAAACAAGCCTGAAACCTTGAACAAAGACTGTTGACATCTTGTGGAAACCATAGGAATTGCAATCTTGGAGCTGGATTTGGATATGCCCCAATACTTTCCATTATAAGAAATTATCAAAAATTTAATTCCGGTTGGTTTTCTTTGGATTTACTCCTATCATATCTATTGTGTTATAGTCTCATACGTTATGTTAACATTTCTAGAAACTTCAAAGTTTATCCAATGGTATCAATTATATGCATATCCTGGCTTCTGGGCCTGAGTAACAAACAGTTTACTTTGGGCACGTCAGTCAGACAGGAAGCGGCGAAAAATAGACCCTATCCTGAAGAAGTTGGGATTGGATCCTTTTTTAAAATGTTTTGCCTAAAACGATATAGCCAAATTTAACAGCCTGTTGCTCACTACCTGAATCAAGGATATGCATATTCTTGATAAGGTTTCAAAAGAAACGCTTTCTGGAAATGTGAAATCTATGTAGAAGAAAATAATACATTAGATCTGTGAAAACATAATAATTTAAAAAAAACATGCTTTTTGAAAGAAAACGTCCATATATTGAGATGGATTCTAGGTGTAATTTAGATGTTGTCCACAAGATTACAGCAGTGCGTGTGCAACGTTTCAGACCGATCCAGTAAAGAATTACATCACTACACAATATGTTGTATTAAGTCTGCTAGGAGTTTGCCCAAATGTGCCGAATTGGTCAATTTATACATTTTCAGGTGCATAACTATAGAGAAAAACACAAATACGTTAATATTTTTTTTTAGTAAACTGTAGAACCCAGTTCCTACATTTTAATATAAAAATAGATTATATCAAACAAAACTATCCTACATTTTATCTCTGGGACCCTCAGGATGACAAATCAGAGCAATATTACTGGATGTACGTACATTATTTACCTTCAGAGGTGAACGTATCAAACCAGCTGCCGTGATAAAAGTGTTTAGTTGTGCACTATGTTGCTGTAATAACTACTATAAATTGGACATAGCAGTTAGATTAACACAAATGTAAGCTTTCTGCCCATATAAGACATGTCTGTGTCCTGGCTGTTGTTTACAACGTCATTCTAGTCACATGATCGCTTGTGTTTTTGCAACTGTCCTGGTATGGTGTTGAACACAACTGTAATCAATGAATAGCATTCTCGCGTAGGTGTTCTATTTGTCCAGGTGGGAAAGGGCAGTTTGGAGTGCAATAGAAATTTAATCCTCTGTGGATCTGTTGGGTCGGTACGCAAATTGGAGTGGGTCTAGAGTTTCTGGGATAATGGTGTTGATTTGAGCCATGACCAGTCTTTCAAAGCATCTCATGGCTACAGACTTGAAAGCTATGGGTCGGTAGTCATTTAGACAGGTTACCTTGGTGTTCTTGAGCACAGGGACTATGGTGGTCTGCTTGAAACATGTTGGTATTACATACTTGGTCAGAGTGTGATCACATAGTCGTCTGGAATAGCTGGTGCTCTCATGCATGCTTTAGTGTTGCTTGCCTCAAAGCGCGCATAGAAGTCATTTCGCAAGTCTGGAAGGCTCGTGTCACTGGGCAGCTGGATACTGTGCTCCCTTTGTAGTCAGTAATAGTTTGCAAGCCATGCCACATCAGACGAGCGTCGGAGCCAGTGTAAAAGGATTCAATCTTAGTCCTGTATTGACGCTTTTCCTGTTTGATGGTTTGTCGGAGAGCATAGTGGGATTTCTTATAAGTGTCCAGATTTTTGTTCTGCCCCTTGAAAGTGGCTCTACCCTTTAGCTCAGTGTGGAAGTTGCCTGTAATCCATGGCTTCTGGTTGGGGTATGTGCATACAGTCACTTTGGGGATGATGTCATTGATGCACTTATTGTTGAAGTCAGTGACTGATGTGGTGTACTCCTCAATGCCATTGGAAGAATCCCAGAACATTTTCCAGTCTGTGCTAGCAAAACAGTCCTGTAGCTAAGCATCTGCGTCATCTGACCACTTCCGTATTGAGTGAGTCACTTGTACTTCATGCTTTAATTTTTAGCTTTTAAGCAGGAATCAGGAGTATAGAGTTATGGTCAGCTTTGTCAAATGGAGGGTGAGGGAGAGCTTTGTATGCGTCTCTGTGTGTAGAGTAAAGGTGGTCTAGAGTTTTTTTCTCCTCTGGTTGCACATGTAATATACTGGTAGAAATTAGTTAAAACGGATTGAAGTCTCTCTGCATTTAAAGACCCCGGCCGCTAGGAGCTCCTCCTCTGGATGAGCATTTTTTTTTTTTTGCTTATGGCCTTATACAGCTTGTTGAGTCCAGTCTTAGTGCCAGAATCGGTTTGTGGTGGTAAATAGTCAGGTATGAAAAATATAGATGAAAACTCTCTTGATAAATAGTGTGGTCAACAACTTATCATGAGATACTCTACCTCAGGTGAGCAAAACATGGAGACTTCCTTAATATTAGATGTTGTGCCCCTGCTATTATTGACAGATCGACACAGGCCACCACGCCTTGTCTTACCGGAGGCAGTTGTTCTATGTTGCCGATGCACGGAAAACCCACCCAGCCATATCATCGTTCAGCCACAACTTGGTGAAACATGAGATAGTACAGTTTTAATGTCCCGTTGGTAGGACAGTCTTGATCGGAGCTCATCAAGTTTGTTATCCAATGTTTACATGTTGGCTAATAGGACTGATGGTAGAGGGGGTTTATCCACTCGCAGTCGTATCCTTACAAGGCACCCCGACCTACTTCCCCGATATCTCTGTCACACCAGCCTTCGCTTTAGCTCCCTCTGCCAACATGACAAGCTAGCACAACTAGGGATGGCCATGGAAGAGGTCCTTCGCAGTTTGCAGCGTCTCAAACATCCCCCGGAGTTGCTGCATCCTACTAGTGGAGGATACTTTAGAACCAGCCTACCCAGTGAGCCAGCCCAACAGCCCATTCAGCAACCCGCTAAGGCCAGCGGTGCCCATTTTTCCCTCCCAGAGAAATATGATGGCACCCCATCCAAATGCTGTGGCTTCCTACTTCAGTGCTCCCTTTATTTTACACACCTGATGGGAGAGGAGAGAGTAGGAGCTAAATTCATATGAGGGGTTCATGGCTCTGTTTAAATGTATCTTTGATCATCCCCTGGAGGGCAGAGTAGGAGGTGAGGGTCTACTTCAATTGCTGCAGGGGTATCAGATGGCTGCTGAGTACGCACTCACCTTCCGCACAGTAGCAGCATCCATTGGATAGAATGAACCTGTCACACCAGCACGTTATTTAGGTCTGCGTGAGGTGGTCCAGACAGAATTGGCTTGCCGAGACGACAACCTTTTATTTTTTTTTATTTCACCTTTATTTAACCAGGTAGGCAAGTTGAGAACAAGTACTCATTTACAATTGCGACATGGCCAAGATAAAGCAAAGCAGTTCGACACATACAACGACACAGAGTTACACATGGAGTAAAACAAACATACAGTCAATAATACAGTGGAAACAAGTCTATACATGATGTGAGCAAATGCGGTGAGATAAGGGAGGTAAAGGCAAAAAAAGGCCATTGTGGCAAAGTAAATACAATATAGCACGTAAAACACTGGAATGGTAGATGTGCAGTGGAAGAATGTGCAAAGTAGAAATACAAATAATGGATTGCACAGGAGCAAAATAAATAAAATAAAATAAATACAGTAGGGAAAGAGGTAGTTGTTTGGGCTATATTATAGATGGGCTATGTACAGGTGCAGTAATATGTGAGCTGCTCTGACAGCTGGCGCTTAAAGTTAGTGAGGGAGATAAGTGTTTCCAGTTTCAGAGATTTTTGTAATTCGTTCCAGTCATTGGCAGCAGAGAACAGGAAGGAGAGGCGGCCAAAGAAAGAATTGGTTTTGGGGGTGACCAGAGAGATATACCTGCTGGAGCGCGTGCTACAGGTGGGTGATGCTATGGTGACCAGCGAGCTGAGATAAGGGGGGACTTTACCTAGCAGGGTCTTGTAGATGACATGGAGCCAGTGGGTTTGGCGACGAGTTTGAAGCGAGGGCCAGCCAACGAGAGCGTACAGGTCGCAATGGTGGTTAGTATATGGGGCTTTGGTGACAAAACGAATGGCACTGTGATTGACTGCATCCAATTTGTTGAGTAGGGTATTGGAGGCTATTTTGTAAATTACATCGCCAAACTAGAGGATTGGTAGGATGGTCAGTTTTACAAGGGTATGTATGGCAGCATGAGTGAAGGATGCTTTGTTGCGAAATAGGAGGCCAATTCTAGATTTAACTTTGGATTGGAGATGTTTGATGTGGGTCTGGAAGGAGAGTTTACAGTCTAACCAGACACCTAGGTATTTGTAGTTGTCCTACTCTCAGAGCCGTCCAGAGTAGTGATGTTGGACAGGCGGGCAGGTGCAGGCAGCGATAGGTTGAAGAGCATGCATTTAGTTTTACTTGTATTTAAGAGCAATTGGAGGCCACGGAAAGAGAATTGTATGGCATTGAAGCTTGCCTAGAGGGTTGTTAACACAGTGTCCAAAGAAGGGCTAAACGTATACAGAATGGTGTCGTCTGCGTAGAGGTGGATCAGAGACTCACCAGCAGCAAGAGCGACATCATTGATGTATACAGAGAAGAGAGTCGGTCCAAGAATTGAACCCTGTGGCACCCCCATAGAGACTGCCAGAGGTCCGGACAACAGACTCTCCGATTTGACACACTGAACTTTATCTGAGAAGTAGTTGGTGAAAAAGGCGAGGCAATCATTTGAGAAACCAAGGCTGTCGAGCATGAGGATGTGGTGATTGACAGAGTCAAAAGCCTTGGCCAGATCAATGAATACGGCTGCACAGTAATGTTTCTTATCGATGGCGGTTAAGATATCGTTTAGGACCTTGAGCATGGCTGAGGTGCACCCATGACCAGCTATGAAACCAGATTGCATAGCAGAGAGGATATGGTGAGATTCGAAATGGTCGGTAATCTGTTTGTTGACTTGGCTTTCGAAGACCTTAGAAAGGCAGGGTAGGATAGATATAGGTCTGTAGCAGTTTGGGTCAAGAGTGTCCCCCCCTTTGAAGAGGGGGATGACCACAGCTGCTTTCCAATCTTTGGGAATCTCAGACGACACGAAAGAGAGGTTGAACAGGCTAGTAATAGGGGTGGCAACAATTTTGGCAGATAATTTTAGAAAGAAATTGTCCAGATTGTCCAGCCCGGCTGATTTGTAGGGGTCCAGGTTTTACAGCTCTTTCAGAACAACCTTACCCTGGACTCTGTCGTTTCTTTGGCTAGCCGGATTAAGTGATATGACATACCATTCTATAAAATTATTTCTCCGTAATTAATATTACCTGATTGCGCTAATCATGTATATGTAATTAACTAGAGAGTCGGGGCACCACAAAATAATATTTATAGAGCTGTTATCTTCCGAATAAACTCTTAAAGACCTAGTAATATTTTACATCAATGGCAGTCAATATTAATCATTATCTTAAATTAATTCAGTCTCATCTGAAAGTTGTACATTTTTGGTTATCTGCACGAACCCTGGCTAACAAGTTGAATCAGCAATACAAAATTGGGTTTAATTATTTATTTACTAAATACCTAACTCATCACACAGAATTACACATACACATAATTAAATCATAACTTGATTACAAATTACGTCATAAAGGAAAACGTCCCTAGCGGGCGGAACAGATATGACAGCTTGTTCCACAAATGAAAAGGGGCTGGGTTTGAGTGAAAGAGCGGGAAGACTGAGGAACAAAGGGCGAAGCTGTGCTATCGTAAATACACTATCTTATGCATTCTAAATTACCGCCCATTTGGAAAAGGAAAATGTAATAAATATTTACTCTGAGCTGCACTTCGGTAGGTTGGTGGTAGATGGAAGGCCGTGTTGTCCAACCGAGTCCTTTGAAGAATGTTTCTGGTTGTCAATTGAATACATTGTAGTAACATCATTGTGTGATAGATGGGATACTCTGTCTGTTCCTTCCTAACCCTCGTTTGCAGCGGCTGTTGCTAACTCAACGGCTAGGAGGTATCACTTCTGTAGTGAATAAGAGTTCAAAGTTCATACCATTCGGAACCAAATCTCACGCTGATGTTGGCTTCGTTCTGTTGTTATTATCTGAACGTTTCTGACATCGGACCGTCGTCCCCACATCCTCGGAACGGGAGGTTACATTGTCGTCAAGGCTTTATACAGGAAGGGAGAGGAGGGCGTGTTTAAAAAGTTTTATAGCCTATGTCCCTTCACAGGGGCAGGTCATTGATTGAGCAGAGCCTTATGAAAACCCAAATCTCAAATTTCATCCCATCACAAATTATTTCATATTCAAACATTTAAATTGAACAACAATTCCATGTGAATCCGATAACTCTGATGTGTAGACTTTCCACCGTAGAGTTTATGGCATCTTATCATAGATGAGAATGTCTCAGATGACAATGGAACTGACATCATATTCACTAAGTACCACTTCATATGTTCAATTGGTCGGATTACCAGAATATAGTTATTTTCAACCCCACCTTCTGATGTTCCCAGAATCTCTATGTTAACCAAGGGTTTTGCAGATGTAACATCAGTAGGGTAGAGAGAGGAAAAAGCTTTAGTGGAATCCGATGCCGCGGGGAATTATATGGATCAGACCCTTGCCTTCTCTCTCAATATTACTTCATACCCGTTCTCCTCTCCTTTTCTGTTGCAAGGCCTCGATTGTCGGCCATTAGGATTCGGAACCATTACACACATCCAATCATCAGGAGAATGTCCCCTTCATCACCAGTTCACAAGATCATCCTCAGACTTCCTTTGGGCTTCAACGCTATAATCTCACCATTTCATGGTCGAGGATGAGAATCACAGAATGGTCATCTGAATTCGCTTCCCTGTTCCCTGCGGTTCCACGTCGGTTGAGAGTCCTTTAGTTGCCCAACATCCCGGAGGTATAACAGGACCTGAGGGACGTATTCTTCAGGCCACCTGTCTCCCTCCTCATCACCTCTGAGACTGCCATTAACCTGCTTGCTCATGCAACACCTCGATGCAGACGCATCTACCCTGACTTTGGCTTTGACCCAGGTCATGGAGAATTACATTCAAGAGGTTCTCCAAAAGGGGTTCATCCACACGTCCACTTCTCCTGTGTCATCTGGTTTCTTCTTCGTGGCAAAGAAGGATGGAGGATTACACCCTTGCATTGATTACAGAGGACTCAATGAAGTTACCAAGAATTATCGGTGCCCCCTCCCGTTGGTGCCGTCTGCCATTGGGCAGCTCCTTTGAGGCCCGGTTCTTCACCAAACTTGACCTGCGGAGTACCTACAATCTCATCCGCATTCGGGAGGAGGATGAGTGCATGACGGCATTCAGCACAATGTCTGGTCACTACGAGTACTTGGTGATGCCCTTTGGCTTAGACAGTGTTCCAGGCATTCATCAACGAGGTGGTCAGGGACATGCTCGGACACCAGGTGATCGTATACATTGATGACATCTTAATATGGAGGATCACATCACACATGTTTGAGCAGTCCTGGAACATTGCTTGGCTCATCACCTGTTAGACAAGGCTGAGAAGTATCCATTCCATCAGAAGGAATTGAGTTACTCCTTCTTGGGTTACCAAATCAGACGGCATGGAGTGAAGATGGACGACAAGAAGGTAGATGCAATCAGGTCATGGCCAGTCCCAGCCACCATTAAAGGGTTACAAAGGATTTTGGGGTTTGCCAACTTCTACCGTCGTTTCATCAGGAATTTCAGCTCTATTGCCGCTCCTCCCACCTCTCTCCTGGAGGGATGCCCCCATATGTTGGTGTGGGGTCCAGCAACTGACGAGGCCTTCCATCTTCTCAGGGGACGTTTCACCTCCACCCAAGTGCTGAAACATCCAGATCCCATGATATCCTTTGTGGTGTAGGTGGACGCTTCCGATGTAGGCGTAGGGGGCAGTTTTGTCTCAACGACAGGGGAACCCAGAAAAGTTGTACCGATGTGCATTTTATTCCAAAAAACTGTCCCCTGCAGAGAGGAACTACGATATCGGTGATCGGGAGCTCCTGGCAGTGAAGCTGGCATTAGACGAGTGGAGACACTGACTGGAGGGTGCAAAGGAACCAATCGTCATCCTCACCGACCACAGGAACCTGGAGTACATATGGACAGTGAGGAGCCTGAATCCGTGGGCCCTTTTCTTCACAAGGTTTAACTTCTTTGGGATAGTTGGGGAGCTATCATCAGAAATAGTGATAAAATAAATAACTTACATTTGAAGATCTTCCTCAGTTTGCAATCCCAAGGCTCCAAGCTACACAACAAATGGTTGTTTTGTTGTTATATAGTCCTTCTTTATATCCCCAAAAAGTCAGCTTGTTTGGCGTGTTTGATTCAGTAATCCACCCGTTCCACTCGTTGAACATGCATACGAAGGAATCCCAAAAGTTACCAATCAACTTCATCCAAACAAGTCAAAAAACGTTTCTAATCAATCCTCAGGTACCCGAATATTGAAATAAACGATAACATTTAAGACGGAATGTAGTATGTTCAACACCGGAGATAAATAACGAAGTGCACTCCCTCATCCACGTGCACCCCAAGACTACAGTCCAAAATGATAGCCACCTTGAAAAACTACAATTACTAATTCATTTTTCAAAAATCAAGCCTGGAACCCTTTCTAAAGACTGTTGACATCTAGCGGAAGCCATAGGAACTGCAATCTGGGAGGTATTCCTTTGAATCTCCCATAAACAAGCATTTGAATGGGCTGTGATCTCAAAAAATAATAATTCTGGATGGATTCTCCTCGGTTTTTCGCCTGCCATATCAGTTCTGTTACACTAACAGACATTAGTTTAAGTGTTTTCTATCCAATACTACCAATTATATGCATATCCTAGCTTCTGGGCCTGAGTAACAGGCAGTTTACTTTGGGCCCGTCATTCATCCGAAAATCCGAACACTGCCCCCTAGCCCTAAAAAGTTAACTTCATGCTAGCCTATCGCCCTGGCTCAAAGAACACCAAGGCTTGTCCCGCCTCTACGATAAGTGAGAGGGCCCTGTCCTGTGTGAGCATATAATCCCATTTTCCTGAGTCATAGCTCCTGTGGTCTGGGATATAGATGTGGAGATCCGCCAGGCTCTGGAGAGTGAGCATGCACCCCTGAACTGTCCTCCCGAGCACACCTACACTGTATGTTCCCACAGGGATAAGGGATCGGCTGCTGACCTGACAGCTGTCATCGCTGAATATCCAGGTTTTTATCACACCATCGCTGAGAAGGACTGGTGGTCCACCTTGGCACAGGATGTAACTCCGTATGTCAACACCTGTTCCATATGTGCCCAAATCAAAGCTCCAAGGATTGCTCCAGCAGGGAAGTTCCTATTGCTTCCCGTGCCTCGGCGACCCTGGTCTCATCTATCCATTGACTTTGTAACCGATCTCCCCTCCTCTGACGGTTTCACAACCATTCTGGTGGTAGTGAATAATTCCTCTTCCTTGTCTCCCAACTGCTCTCCAGATTGCTGAGCACTCTTCTAGCAGGTCGTCCGGCATTATGGCGATCTGGAGGACATCGTCTCCGACTCTGGCCACCAATTCACATCACAAGTATGGAGGGCCTTCATGGTGAAGCTCGGGGTCACTGTCAGCCTCACTTCTGGGTATCTGCCTCAGTCCAACGGGCAGGATGAACCAGGAGCTGTGGAGGATCCTGATGAGTCACTGTCTGGACCGGCAGGGTGAGTTGGCATGATTCCTTCCATGGACAGAGTACGCCCAGAATTCGCTGCGTCACTCCTCCACTGGGTTGACTCCCTTCCAGTGTGTTCTGGGTTTTTCCGCCTGCCTTGCAAGAAACTGAGTGCCCGGTTAGTGGGGCCGTTCAAGGTTTTCCGGAGGGTCAACGAGGTGACGTATAGGTTACGACCAGTCATAAAGTATCTCACCCTTGTTTCATGTCTCCCTGCTCAGGCCGGTGGTACCTGGTCTCCTAGCTGATGCTGTCCGCCATGAAACTCCACAAACCCCTCGGACATCGAGGGCAATCTGGCGTATACTGTCAGATCTCTGCCGGACTCCTGGTATCGTGGGGTTCAACTCTAGTATCTGGTAGACTGGGGTGGGTATGGCCACCGCCCCGATTGACCCGCTTCTCATTCCTGGGGTTCGTCCTCCTGGTCAGGGTTGTCCTCCTGGTCAGGGTCGTCCTGCGGCAGGAGCCATGTCAGAGGTGGCGTACTGTCACGTCTAATCCTGCTCCTCCCTTCCGACGTGCGATGTCGCCGGTATACTAACCACCGGTCCTGGGAAGCATTATTACGCACACCTGGCACTCATCATTACGTTCACCTGGCACTCATCATTACGTTCACCTGGCACTCATCATTATGATTCACACCTGGACATCATTACCTCCCTCTTATTTGTCCCTTCCTTTTGTCATTACTCCACTGGGGCGACTCCCTTCCAGCGTGCTTTAATCAACTCAGTAGTTCTAAATCTGCGACTGCCTACTCCTTTCTACACCAGTGACAATCTCCGTCTGTAGAAAAGTTAAATGAAACACACAAAATTTAATGAAAATCATCATATTCTATTTTGTGTGTACAGATGCCCCATGTGGACAAAATCATGGAAACTTATGACAATCAGATAGTTAAATACATAGAGAACGGAATAATCGGCCCAATTCAACCGGAACACAGCAGGAGGGTTAAATAA
>NC_050572.1:13117533-13120033 GCF_013265735.2 Oncorhynchus mykiss
GTCACATTTGTAAAATGAGGTTAGTTATCAGTTAGAGTACGGATGACAAAACGATAGCTACATCAATGATTTTCATCCTGCAATATAATTGGAGCCTGTGTGTCCTCTCAGGTCCTATGGCTGTCCCTGTTGGTCTCTATAAATATAGCCTGGGTATATCTGACTGATATCTAACTGGTCTCTATAAATATAGCCTGGGTATATGTGGCTGATATCTAACTGGTCTCTATAAATATAGCCTGGGTATATCTGACTGATATCTAACTGGTCTCTATAAATATAGCCTGGGTATATCTGGCTGATATCTAGCTGGTCTTGATCTGCCTGCATGTGTGTCAGGCTCAATGGCTGACTGACGTTCAGTTAGAACAGTTCAGTTTTACCACCAAAGCCAATACTCTTCTCTAAAGGGCCCGGTTTAAGAGCTCAGCCTGGAAATGGAAATTAGGACGCGGTTGGGGATTTACTAATAGGTCAACAGACATGAGATTAGGGTGGATGTGATCTAAAATGAGCTCATGGCTTGAGTCTTCTTTCCAATGAAGAGGAACAAACTGTACCACGTTGTAATGTCAAGTGCACAAGTACAGTGACCGTTTGCCGCTTGCCATGCGGAAGCAGAGAGAACAGTCTATGACTTGGGTGGCTGGAGTCTTAGATGATTTTACATGACTTCCTTTCACACCGCCTGATACAGAGGTCCTGAATGGCAGGGAGCTCGGCCCCAGTGATATACTGGGCCATCTGAACCACCCTCTGTAGTGCCATGTGATCGTGTGATCAGTGGTGTAGCTGTAGAACTTTTTGAGAATTTGAGGGCCCATGCCAAATTTTTTCAACATCCTGAGGGGGGAGAGGTGCTGTCACGCCACACTTGTTTGGACCATTTTAAGTTCTCAGCGATTTCGACCCCAAGGAACTTGTGGTGTGTATGTGTGTTTTTGCATGCTTATGTGTAAGTGCGCATCCGTGTGTGTGTTTGTAAAGAGGAACTTCACCTTCACTGTCCTCAGCTAAAGAGCTCTAAATTACTGTCTTGTTAGGAATAGATACCTCATTAAATGCTTTTTTTCTCCACCGTTTTGTATTTTTTTCTCCCTTTCTCTCTCTCTTTATCTCACCCACTACTCCACTCTCTCCATCCATTCCTGTCTCTCCTGCTAAGTGCTTAGTTTCCTGTCTTTAAAAGCCTGTTCATTTTTTCCTGAACTCCTCACCTCTGATTGACGGACAGAGGGTCTCCTGTTGTCAGGCTCGTTAAGCCAATTAAGGCCAGTAATGACCCGCTGCTGATCAGGTGTGCTGCTGTCTGTACCGGCCGAGGGGGTCGGCCAGGCGCCATGTCACTGAACACTCGCACGAAATAATTACACACACACACACACCGACAAGCACACACAGCGGAACCACATGTACATACAGGGGAAGGGAAAAGGGGTAATCCTTGAATGCCTTCAGCCGAAACGTGTCTTCCTAATTTAACCCAACCCCTCTGAATCAGAGTGGTGCGGGGGGCTGCCTAAATCAACATCCACATCTCTCTGCGCCCGGTGAGCATTGCCTTGCCTTGCTCAACCTTGCTCAGGGGCAGAATGACACACAGACTCCATGACAAGCATACAGATACTGTACCTACACAGGCACACACAGACACACCATATGATATGAATTATCCAAATATAACACGTCGTTGCGGTCCTCTAACTCTCCTTTTGACCATTTGGGTATTTCTACACAGAGTGGACAAAACATTAGGAACACCTGCTCTTTCCGTGACATAGAATGACCAGGTGAATCCAAGTGAAAACCATGATCCTTTATTGATCTCACATGTTAAAGCCACTTCAATCAGTGTAGATGAAGGGGAGGAGAAACGTTAAGGTATGATTTTTAAGCCTTGAGACAATTGAGACAGTGATTGTGTATGTGTGCAAGACAAAATATTTAAGTGCCTTTGAACAGGGTATGGTAGCCGGTGCCAGGCGCACCGGTTTGTGTCAAGAACTGCAATGCTGCTGGTGTTTTCACACTCAACAATTTCCCGTGTGTATCAAGAATGGTCCACCACCCAAAGGACATTCAGCCAACTTGACACAACTGTGGGAAGCATTGCTGTTAACATGGGCCAGCATCCCTGTGGAACACTTTCAACACCTTGTAGAGTCCATGCCTTGATGAATTGAGGTTGTTCTGAGGGCAAAAGGGAGGGCGCAACTCAATATTCAGAAGGTATTCCTACTGTTTGGTGTATTTCAGTGTATATCTATAGCCTTCTATTGAACACTTCTGTACAACGGCTACCATGTTGTTTAGAGGGTAACCCCTGGTTAACATGAAGTGCCACCACAGTATTTTGACTGGCCATCTAGGGGAATGTTGTTATGTTTATTGTGTTTATTGTTGAGGCTCTTTCATTGTTAGTTTGTCCCCTAACAAGGTCTGATAGTAGGGACATTGTTTTCCACACCACCCCTATCCTGTGGTTTAATTAACCGTAGTG
>NC_050572.1:13125033-13142533 GCF_013265735.2 Oncorhynchus mykiss
ACTGACCTCTGCCTGCCCTTGACCTGTCATTTTGCCTGACCCTGTTCTAGTAGTACATATTTGTTAAAAATGTGATACATGAACTCAGGGTTGAGGATGATTCCATCCTATGGTTAAGGACAGGATGAAGGGTATATTGTATGTGTGATCCTATCTGGTTCAACGATTACACCTCAAGCTCCTATAGTCTAGCCTCAGTAAGCATAGAAACAGAGGTTTTGACTAAAAGGTCGCACTTTTCCCTAAATAGTACACTACTATTTAGGTGTCGTTTGGGACGCAGGCAGAGATTCCAACCAGGACGACTAATCCTCCGTCCCTAAGGTCTAGAATGACATCAAATTCTAACCGACCACAATGTGAATTTATTTCAGCCCTACTACTGAGTCCCATCGCTACAGACAAGAGAACTGTGTTAAAACAGAGACAGAGAGACCTTGAATTCAATGCAACACACCCTATTGAAATAAAGACACTGTACCAAGGTGGGGCTGAGCAGACCAAACAGGTTAGAGATAGTGGAGGTAGCAAGGGAGGAGGAGGAGGGAGGAGAAGAAGGGAGGATGAGGAGGAGGAGGAAGAGGGAGGAGGAGGAAGGTGAAGGAGGAGGAGGGAGGAGTGAGGATGAGGAGGGAGGACGAGGAGGAGGAGGAAGGTGAAGGAGGAGGAGGAGGAGGAGGAGGAGGAGGAGGAAGAGGAAGGAGGAGGAAGAGGGAGGAGGAGGAAGGTGAAGGAGGAGGAGGGAGGAGGGAGGAGGAGGGAGGATGAGGAGGGAGGACGAGGAGGAGGAGGAAGAGGGAGGAGGAGGAAGGTGAAGGAGGAGGAGGGAGGATGAGGAGGATGAGGAAGAGGGAGGAGGAGGAAGGTGGAGAAGGAGGAGGAGGAGGAGGAGAAGGAATAACATTTCAAATTTCATGTTATCGCGGGCAACTGACCCCGCTCCGAGCAGCAAATGTATTAACATAAATAAATATGCTTTGGCTGGCGGTGACCCTTCGGTATCTGTCTAGGGACAAACAAAGCGTGACTTCCAGATTGATGTATGAGACTGGGGAAATTAAAGTCGGGAGATGTCTGAGTGGTGGGCCAGGGTCTGAGAGATGGCCAAGGGTCTGAGCGATGGCCCAGGATCTTACCGATGGCCCAGGATCTGAGCGATGGCCCAGGATCTGAGCGATGGCCCAGGGTCTGAGCGGTAGCCCAGGATCTTAGCAATGACCCAGAGTCTGAGCGATGGCCCAGGATCTTACCGATGGTCCAGGGTCTGAGCGATGGCCCAGGATCTGAGCGATGGCCCAGGATCTGAGCGATGGCCCAGGGTCTGAGAGATGGCCAAGGGTCTGAGCGATGGCCCAGGATCTGAGCGATGGCCCATGGTCTGAGCGATGGCCCAGGATCTTAGCAATGGCCCAGGGTCTGAGCGATAGCCCAGGATCTTAGCAATGGCCCAGAGTCTGAGCGATGGCCCAGGGTCTTACCGATGGTCCAGGGTCTGAGAGATGGCCACGGGTTTGAGCGATGGCCCAGGATCTGAGCGATGGCCCATGGTCTGAGCGATGGCCCAGGATCTTAGCAATGGCCCAGGGTCTGAGCGATAGCCCAGGATCTTAGCAATGGCCCAGAGTCTGAGCGATGGCCCAGGATCTTACCGATGGTCCAGGATCTGAGGGATGGCCCAGGAAATAAGTGATGGCCCAGCGTCTGAGCGATGGCCCATGTTCTGAGTGATGGCCCTGGTTATGAGTGATTGCCCAGGATATAAGTGATGGACCAGGGTCTGAGGGATGACCCAGGGTCTCTTTCCCATCAACTTCCCAAATTTGATATTTAACAAGGGGTGTAAAGGTAGGGACAGGTGAAAAAACCTAAGAGAAGGAGAGAGATGTGTAATAGGACTGCCTGGGTAGTGAGGGAGAGGATGAGAGAGAGATTGGGTGGGAATGACTGTACTGAAAGCCAGAGATAGCGGGAGAGAGAGGGAAAACAAGGGTGAAATATACATTTGGAAAAAGGTAGTCAGGGAAAGGGTACTAAAATAGAAAACTGTGAAAAGTAGTGAAAGATTAAAGGAGGGCTGCAGTCTTTTATCTCACGGCAGAGCCACGTCTCTCCTCCTGAGGGGAGCTGGGGGGCAAACAGAGGGGAGGGAGGGAGGGTGACGAGGGGAGGAAATGTGCTGAATTTGATATTCCTCTTTGTTTCTGTCGTGTTTTACACCTTTTTTCCTGCAGTTCTTCCTGTGTTCTACAGTGTAACATATCCTCTTTTAGGAGTGACTCAACCCCTCCCTGATGCACTTCCTCTCCTCTCATATTCCCTCTATCCTCATTGTAGAGAGCCTCTGTGTCCTTGTCTGGTGTGTGTGTGTGTGTGTGTATTTTAGACTGCCTGTGCCCCACTCTTGTCCCATACACCAGCTGTGTCTGTCGCTCCAGTGGCCCAGGGCAAAGCTTTCATACACACAGTCCCTCACTGGCCAGCGCTCCCTCCCTCACTCTCTCTGACTGAGGTTGCATACCAGATGGCACCCTATTCACTATATAGTGCATTACTTTTGACCGGGCCCAATGGGATCTGGTCAAAAGTAGTGCAGTAGTGCACTATGTAGGGAATAAGGTGCCATTTGAGACGAAGACTGACGAAAGCAGCACTGACCTCAAACACCACTGGCCACTTGAGTTAGCAGATAAATGATGAGAGTCTCACTGCAAAATTGCTATTATGCCATTGCAAAAAATATGCTAACATTTTGTTTGTTTTTTATTTGATTTGAAACTTCTTTACCATATTTTGCCACCTGCTTTTAAGGTTAGATAGTTCCATTTGAAAGACAGTGTTGGTGATACATGTGTTGTTGTCGGTTTAATTTGTACCAAAACAATTTCCCAATTTTCACAGACTATTTTTAAGAGTACTTGAGGAGCTTTGAAGAGAGCAGCATAACATTGTTACTGTGCCCTTACTGTAAAGCTTTGGGCCTAAGGAGGTATGGTAACCTTCCTGTAACAAGAGAAGAGAGATGCATTCCTTCATACAGTATGTTGGTTGGTCAAACAATTATTTGACTTCACATTCTGAAATATTACTGCTGATGGCAATTTCCTGTGTGTTATACCTCTACCAAGTGCACTTACTGTATAATAAAACAAATACAGTGCCTTGCGAAAGTATTCGGCCCCCTTGAACTTTGCGACCTTTTGCCACATTTCAGGCTTCAAACATAAAGATATAAAACTGTATTTTTTTGTGAAGAATCAACAACAAGTGGGACACAATCATGAAGTGGAACGACATTTATTGGATATTTCAAACTTTTTAACAAATCAAAAACTGAAAAATTGGGCGTGCAAAATTATTCAGCCCCTTTACTTTCAGTGCAGCAAACTCTCTCCAGAAGTTCAGTGAGGATCTCTGAATGATCCAATGTTGACCTAAATGACTAATGATGATAAATACAATCCACCTGTGTGTAATCAAGTCTCCATATAAATGCACCTCCACTGTGATAGTCTCAGAGGTCCGTTAAAAGCGCAGAGAGCATCATGGAGAACAAGGAACACACCAGGCAGGTCCGAGATACTGTTGCGAAGAAGTTTAAAGCCGGATTTGGATACAAAAAGATTTCCCAAGCTTTAAACATCCCAAGGAGCACTATGCAAGCGATAATATTGAAATGGAAGGAGTATCAGAGCACTGCAAATCTACCAAGACCTGGCCGTCCCTCTAAACTTTCAGCTCATACAAGGAGAAGACTGATCAGAGATGCAGCCAAGAGGCCCATGATCACTCTGGATGAACTGCAGAGATCTACAGCTGAGGTGGGAGACTCTGTCCATAGGACAACAATCAGTCGTATATTGCACAAATCTGGCCTTTATGGAAGAGTGGCAAGAAGAAAGCCATTTCTTAAAGATATCCATAAAAAGTGTTGTTTAAAGTTTGCCACAAGCCACCTGGGAGACACACCAAACATGTGGAAAAAGGTGCTCTGGTCAGATGAAACCAAAATTGAACTTTTTGGCAACAATGCAAAACGTTATGTTTGGCGTAAAAGCAACACAGCTGAACACACCATCCCCACTGTCAAACATGGTGGTGGCAGCATCATGGTTTGGGCCTGCTTTTCTTCAGCAGGGACAGGGAAGATGGTTAAAATTGATGGGAAGATGGATGGAGCCAAATACAGGACCATTCTGGAAGAAAACTTGATGGAGTCTGCAAAAGACCTGAGACTGGGACGGAGATTTGTCTTCCAACAAGACAATGATCCAAAACATAAAGCAAAATCTACAATGGAATGGTTCAAAAATAAACATATCCAGGTGTTAGAATGGCCAAGTCAAAGTCCAGACCTGAATCCAATCGAGAATCTGTGGAAAGAACTGAAAACTGCTGTTCACAAATGCTCTCCATCCAACCTCACTGAGCTCGAGCTGTTTTGCAAGGAGGAATGGGAAAAAAATTCAGTCTCTCGATGTGCAAAACTGATAGAGACATACCCCAAGCGACTTACAGCTGTAATCGCAGCAAAAGGTGGCGCTACAAAGTATTAACTTAAGGGGGCTGAATAATTTTGAACGCCCAATTTTTCAGTTTTAGATTTGTTAAAAAAGTTTGAAATATCCAATAAATGTCGTTCCACTTCATGATTGTGTCCCACTTGTTGTTGATTCTTCACAAAAAAATACAGTTTTATATCTTTATGTTTGAAGCCTGAAATGTGGCAAAAGGTCGCAAAGTTCAAGGGGGCCGAATACTTTCGCAAGGCACTGTATATATTTTTTGTATTTATGCTTTTGTTTGGACATAGCATGACATTTGTGTTGGGTTAGTCTCTGTGTACTCTTTGGTATGTTGCTCGTCCTGGTTTTAACTTCTCTACCTTTCACCCAGAGGGCTTAGCCTTAGAGAAGGCTTGCTTACACAGTACGTGACGCTCGCTTTGGGCTTTTGGTAAGGAAGCTTTGTGTTTTTGGTAAGGAAGCTTTGTGTTTTTGGTAAGGAAGCTTTGTGCTTTTGGTAAGGAAGCTTTGTGCTTTTGGTGAGGAAGCTTTGTGCTTTGGGTAAGGAAGCATTGTGCATTTGGTAAGGACATTTTGTGGTTCTGGTTAGGAAGCGTTGCGCTTTTGCTAAGGAAGCTTTGTGGTTCTGGTTAGGAAGCTTTGGGCTTTTGGTAAGGAAGCTTTGTGCTTTTGGTAAGGAAGCTTTGTACTTTTGTAAGGAAGCATTGAGCTTTTGGTAAGGAAGCTTTGTGACTTTGGAAAGGAAGCTTTCTGCTTTATGGTTAGGAACCTTTGTGCTTTTGGTCAGGGTCTGCCAGAGTTCTTGTGCTTCCACAGCCATAGGGCTTTCTTTGTAATGTGGTTATGGCCACCACCAGAGCTAATACAGTAACACAGTATCACTGCCTGGATATCACTGTTATTTTTAGACTGCCACTGTGCTGTTGTGGTAGTACTGCCTGCTTTCATGTCCCAATTAAAGCCCAGTCCCCTCCAGGCTAGCACACACAGACATAGAGACAGAGGGGGAGGTGTGTGTTTGTGTGTGCGTGTGTGTGGTATTTGAGGTCAGTGTGAGGTTCACAACAGCTCTCCATCTCTCTCTGCATGCTCTTTGTACCCATCAGTACTCAGTGCCCACCTCCTTTATGCCAAGTCTGTGTGTGGGTGAAATGAGGTGTTGGCGCAAAATTGGTTTGTTACAGTCTAATGCTGTGTAAATGCTTGAGTTGAGTGTGTGCTATTCACTGGTAATTTTCCACATCTGTCCAGTAACCTCTTTACATACCACACAAAGAGTAATTCATTACTGGCTCATTGTCTATAGGGCACTAATAGCCAGGCGAAATCTCATTTCCTTTGCTTTGATGATATCATCACTCCTCTATCTTAGACGTGTAGGGTGTGAAGACTGGTTAGAACCTGTGGAGTCAATTACCCCATCTATTTTTACTAGTTTACCTCCCCCTAGAAGGGGAAATATAGCTTTGTTTAGATGAAGTATATTAAGACTGTGTGATTTGTAAATGAACAAGATCCTCTCTGGCATATCCGGAGAGTTCCTTTCCTGTGTATGTACTCAGAATTCCTTTCTGGCGTGTCCTGAGAGAGTGATCTTCCTTGCAATTTCTCGAATAAACCTCTTATTGCTGATAAATTAGTTCTGCCCGATTCCTCGATAGAATTTTCCTCAACAGAGGGAATTTGGGCAAAGGTGAGAGTTCTCCCTCCCTCCCTCCCTCCCTCCCTCCCTCCCTCCCTCCCTCCCTCCCTCCCTCCCTCCCTCCCTCCACGGCTGTGTCCTTTGAAGAGGTGGTCTTATCTGAGCTGACAGGGGGACGGTGCCAGAGCCATTCTCCCTCCAGACACAACAGGACTCTGGAGAGACTCACCCAGGTAGAGATAGACTGAGCACCACTCTCCCTCTAGACACAACAGGACTCTGGAGAGACTCACCCAGGTAGAGATAGACTGAGCACCACTCTAAATCCAGACACAGCAGGACTCTGGAGAGACTCACCCAGGTAGAGATAGACTGAGCACTACTCTCCCTCCAGACACAACAGGACTCTGGAGAGACTCACCCAGGTAGAGATAGACTGAGCACCACTCTCCCTCCAGACACAACAGGACTCTGGAGAGACTCACCCAGGTAGAGATAGACTGAGCACCACTCTCCCTCCAGACACAACAGGACTCTGGAGAGACTCACCCAGGTAGAGATAGACTGAGCACCACTCTCCCTCCAGACACAACAGGACTCTGGAGAGACTCACCCAGGTAGAGATAGACTGAGCACCACTCTCCCTCCAGACACAACAGGACTCTGGAGAGACTCACCCAGGTAGAGATAGACTGAGCACCACTCTCCCTCCAGACACAGCAGGACTCTGGAGAGACTCACCCAGGTAGAGATAGATGACAGGAATAAGGAGGGTTGTCCACTTACTAGCATTAGACATTTACTCTTGGTGCTGTAAAAATATTGTGATAGACCAGAACAAGCATGGTATTTTATATATGAAGTTCATGTTTGTTGAAATGCTTATGGTGGTAGCCATGTTTTTCTGACACCTTGGTTTCCCATACTTGGGAGTTACATTAACTACAGGCACCATTGACTACCCTTGTAATTAAAACCCAGACTCTGAGTGTAATCTCCCATGCCTGTATTCCTGGCAGCAGTATTACTATTAGGAATATCTCGGCTACGGCAGTAAGAAAGGGTAGCGACTCTTAGAATCACAGATGCAAGGGCATGAAGAGGCCATTTTAGTTGTAATGTAGTTTCCTAACCAACTCTCTCATTCTTTCCCTATTTTCAGGTATTTTTCTTTCCTTCTTGTTTTCATCTCACCACCCCCCAGGTTGTTTTCAATTTCTCACTCACTTCTCTACTTTTTCTATCTCTCTCTCTCTCTCTCTCTCTCTCTCTCTTTCACAACCTATATATATTTCTCTCTTTCACAACCTATATATATTTCTCTCTCCCTATCTTTCCCCATTTCTCTCTCTCTCTCTCTATATCTCTCTCTCTCCCTCTCTCTCTTTCTCCACATATAACTCTCTCTTCCTCTTTCCCCTTCGCTCTCTCTCTTCAGCTCTATCTTTCTCTCTCCCTCTCTTTCTCCTTCTCTCTCTTTCTCCACCTCTATCTCTCTCTCCCTCTCTTTCCCCTTCTCTCTCTCTCTCTCTTTGGCGTTGATAGCAGAGGTATATTAGAGGAGGGTCTGCTGGAGTTGAGAGGTAAATGATCTGCTAATGGTACACTCTCTCCCTAAGGAGAACTACACTCTCACTCTGACAGGTTCTGCCTGTGTGTTTGTGTGAATGTGTGTCCCAGCCTCTCCCTCATATCACAATCCCCCTTTTACCTATTCCTCCAACACACCTTCTCTCTCGTCTTACTCCAGCCGATTTCAATTCACTCCCTCTAAATGTAAATTCTCTCTCTCTCTCTCTCTCTCTCTCTCTCTCTCTCTCTATCTCTCTCTCTCTCTCTCTCTCTCTCTCTCTCTCTCTCTCTCTCTCTCTCTCTCTCTCTCTCTCTCTCTCTCTCTCTCTCTCGGAGTGTTTTGTAGTTGAGTGGCCATGTGAAGGTCTATGTTCTTACTTATTTTCTTGATTCCTTTCTTGGTCTTGTCTCTCAGTGTTGATTTTCTATTATGGAGGGTTAACACATTGCTAGTTGAGCGGTACCCACTGTTTTTTTCAAAGTTAGGGAGGAAGAAGATAGAGTTTTAGTTTCCTGGGGTTTTAACGGTGTGGTGTGCACGATGGCTTTGCAGCCTAGCGCGGAGGAGACACTGTCGTTACGGCATGGATTCAGGTATGTTCCTGAGAATGGAGTTAAGTTGGAGGAGGTTCTGCTCGCGGTCAGAACAAATGTTAGTGCACGGGTGTCAGTCTTTTTTGCATCGGGTCTGGCTTTAGAAATGTGCTCCTCAAATGAGGTGTGTGAGGGTAGACTTTTTGTTGTAAAATCAGAAATTAACAACAGGCGTTTTGTCCTTATAAACGTGTATGCGCCTAAAACAGGGAGAGAGAGGTGGCATCTTTTTTGGCGTCTTAGACAGGAAATCTCACAGGTAGCGCCTGAGGAGACTGGTGGTCGGTAGGGACTGGAACTGTACCATGTATTTTACCAAAGATAGAAATGAGTAGGAGCCTCATTCAGGCTCAGTGGGGCTGTTAAGGGAATCCTTTAGCAGTTTGACCTAGTGGATGTTTGGAGAACTAGACATCCTGATACAAGACAGTATACATAGGTAAAGGTCTTTGGGGCTAGGGTGAGTGCAGCCGACTCGATCGGTTTTACATGTCCAGCAATCAGAGCAATAGGCTGTTGGACGCATCCTATTGTAAGTTTAATGTAAAGGTCTTACAATATGCCAGTTTTTACTCAGGTTTACAGACTTTTTGGAAAAGGTGGGGGCAGCGAAGAGAGGAGTATGAGTCTCTGACTCAATGGTGGGATGTGGGAAAAGTCAAAATTATGCTTTTCTGTCAACAGTATACAGCTCTCTCATCCTCAGAGGCTAGAATAGTATTGGGGGAACTCGAGTGAAGTGAAGGTAGAGCTGGTGGGGCAAAACAATGTAGGCCTCCAGGCTAATTTAGCTGAATTACATAGGGACCTGAGCAGTTTTTTCCAGGTTAAAGCAAAGGGAGCACTTGTAAGAGTTAGGTTCTCCATGCTCAAGGAGATGGATGCTCCCAGCTCCTTATTCTTTGCTTTGGAAAGACAGAGCGGTGAAGCCAAGGGTATGCATTGTCTGCGGGTGTCGGATGGGCAGCTGACCTCTGTGGTGTGGGAGATGGGGGAACAGACTATGGAGTTTTATACTGAGTTGTATAGGGCAGAACTGATCCTATGTGTGCTCAGGTTTTGTTTGAATAACTCCCTGAGCTCTTTCTGGCACAGGGATGAAATGGAAATTCCCCTGTTGTCCCATGAACTGGCAGAGGCCGTAACCCAGATGTCTCCCCGGGCCGTGCACAGGGGGTTGAGTGTCATATAGAGGGAGGGTGCTGATAATCAACAACTTGGCAGCTTCCTCTCTGTGGCATAAATTGGCTGTCCTCAACCCCACCGTCTGTCTGCTCAACCTCCCTGCCGGTCTGCTCGCAAATTGGTGGATTTTTTCTTGTGGGGCCATCACTGGCTGAGGGCGGCAGTGTTGTATATGTCCGTCCACTAAAGAGGACAGGGCCTGGTGGAACTGGAGAGCAGGGTGGCTGCATTCCGACTAAAGGCGGTGTAGAGACTGCTGTACCATAATGATGTCGGCTGGAGGGAACCAGCATGTGCACTGCTGAGGAGAGCTGGCGGATTAGGTTTGGACCGGCAGCTGTTCATCATGAGGCTGGAGAGGCTCTCTGATATTTACTCTGTGGTTCTGAGGGCCTGGCAGCTGCTAAGGCCCACACAAGAAGGGTGTGTAGAACCTGGCCTGTGGGTGTGGGAGGAGCCTATCTTCCACAATCCAGCCATCCTTTTGAGATCATTTCAGAGGCGACTGATGGCAGCGGGTTTACTAAGGCTGGGTGACCTGCGGCTGCTGGGGGAGGAGAGGTGAAAAACCCCGGAAATCCTGGCACAACAAACAGGACTAACAATGCTTAAGCTGCTAGAGAGATTCCTGGGGGAGGTCCAGAAGGCACTGTCTGAGCCAGTAAGGGTGGTGTTTGAGCGGCCAAATGGGGAGGGGCCACCAATGTTTCCGCCATTGCAGGTGATTGCAGAGACTTGGTTACTGGCAAGGGGATATGGAGGGCTTGTTGAACTTTAACACTCCTGGGGGAGTTTGAGGGGGTGGGAGGTAAAGCCCTCTACAACCTCTGCATTAAGGTAAGGAACATTAGGAGCCTAAAGGCACATCAGTGGGGAAGTATGTGGGGAAGAGAGTATGGTGAGTTTTTGATGGATGGGGGCTCTACAAACCCCCAGTACCAAAGAGGTCAGGGAACCTCCAGTGGAAGGTTCTACATGGAGACCTGGCGACTAGTAGCTGGTTGGCACGGGTCGACCCGGGAGTCGGACAGGGGCGTCCTTTCTGTGTCATGAATGAAACTGTGCATCATGTGTTTTCTGTGTGTTAATCTCTCTGTTGGAATGTCTGTGTGAGAGGTTGTGGGTGGAGTTTACTGTAATGGGTACAGGTATTCAAATAAGGAAAAGGCCAAATGTGTGTTGTTTAACATTCTGTTTGCTCAGGCAAAGTTGGCTATTTGACTAACAAGGAGGAACAGGGTCAAAGGTGCGGGGAAAACAGACCATTTACTATTATTTATTGAGATGGTCTCTGCGTGCCTTAGGGCGGAATTTGAGTTATATAAAATTCTAAAAAGTGTGGAGATGTTTAAGGAGATATGATGTGTTGGAGAGGCTGTCTGTACAGCTGGGGAAGAGGGGTTATACAGCTGCTTTCCAATCTTTGGGAATCTCAGACGACACGAAAGAGAGGTTGAACAGGCTAGTAATAGGGGTGGCAACAATTTCGGCAGATAATTTTAGAAAGAAAGGGTCCAGATTGTCTAGCCCGGCTGATTTGAAGGGGTCCAGATTTTGCAGCTCTTTCAGAACATCAGCTGACTGGATTTGGGAGAAGGAGAAATGGGGAAGGCTTGGGCGAATTGCTCTGGGGGGTGCAGTGCTGTTGACCGGGGTAGGGGTAGCCAGGTGGAAAGCATGGCCAGCCGTAGAAAAATGCTTCTTGAAATTCTCAATTATAATGGATTTATCAGTGGTGACAGTGTTTCCTATCTTCAGTGCAGTGGGCAGCTGGGAGGAGGTGTTCTTATTCTCCATGGACTTTACAGTGTCCCAGAACTTTTTTGAGTTAGTGTTGCAGGAAGCAAATTTTTGATTGAAAAAGCTAGCCTTGGCTTTTCTAACTGCCTGTGTATAATGGTTTCTAGCTTCCCTGAAAAGCTGCATATCACGGGGGATGTTCAATGCTAATGCAGAACGCCATAGGATGTTTTTGTGTTGGTTAAGGGCAGTCAGGTCTGGGGAGAACCAAGGGCAATATCTGTTCCTGGTTCTAAATTTATTAAATGGGGCATGCTTATTTAAGATGGTTAGGAAGGCATTTAAAAAAAATAACCAGGCATCCTCTACTGACGGGATGAGATCAATATCCTTCCAAGATACCCCGGCCAGGTCAATAAGAAAGGCCTGCTCGCTGAAGTGTTCAGGGAATGTTTGACAGTGATGAGTGTAGGTCGATTGACCGCTGACCCATTACGGATGCAGGCAATGAGGCAGTGATTGCTGAGATCTTGGTTGAAGACAGCAGAGGTGTATTTAGAGGGCAAGTTGGTTAGGATGATATCTATGAGGGTGCCCGTGTTTACGGCTTTGGGGAGTTACCTGGTAGGTTCATTGATAATTTGTGTGAGATTGAGGGCATCAAGCTTAGATTGTAGGATGGCTGGGGTGTTAAGCATGTTCAAGTTTAGGTCGCCTAGCAGCACGAGCTATGAAGATAGATGGGGGGCAATCAGTTCACATATGGTGTCCAGAGCACACCTGAGGGCAGAGGGTGGTCTATAGCAGGCGGCAATGGTGAGAGACTTGTTTTTAGAGAGGTGGATTTTTAAAAGTAGAAGTTCAAATTGTTTGGGTACAGACCTGGATAGTAGGACAGAACTCTGCAGGCTATCTTTGCAGTAGATTGCAACACTGCCCCCTTTGGCAGTTCCATCTTGTCTGAAAATGTTGTAGTTTGGGATGAAAATTTCAGAATTTTTGGTGGTCTTCCTAAGCCAGGAGTCAGGAAGGTACCTATTTAGACAATCCCTAGCTGCTGGGCTGCTCAGTCCTGTCCCTGGGGGTCTGCCGTCTTGGGGGTTGTCACTCTGGCCTTGGCCTAACACACCAATAATGAATGTTTCACTAAGATCCTAAAGCTGAGTCAGGTGTGTTGGGTTGGGGCGCTGCAGGGTGGTGAAACCCTAGGGACAGGATGGGGCGACTCAGCTATATTGTGTGAAAGTAAAAATAGCTCTAATGTACTATTACAAATACAAAGTAGGCATATGAGATCAATTATATGGACAATTAGCTTTTTTCTGTGTGTTCATGTGCTGTATTGTTGAGGTGTATGTTTTTTTTACTTTTGTTTCCAAACCATTCCTTTGGGAATAAAATAAATGGTGGGAATGAAATTGTGTTGGGAGAGAGATTAGATATTGAATAGACTGGTGGGGATCAGGCGTGCTGGTGGCTCGGGCTGGATTGGCTGGTCTGGATTAAATTGGATATAAATGAATTAAAGACGCTCAAAAGTCTTTGTATTTTTTTAAGAGCTGTTCATTTGTTAGGCTTTTGATTGAAAGTGAAAGTTGCACCATTCAATACAATATTGATTATTGAATTACCTTTGATCAAGTTAAGTCTTATCAATCACTTAAACACATTTAATAATGATCTCTTACCTAGCCTGATTACCTTGGGCAACATTTGCTTACTTTGTGTTCTAAATAGAGATGGCATATTGGATTGCGTAGAAATGCAGGAAATTAGCTTATAAAACTTCTTGACGCACCGATCCCTTTAGTGGGATCATTTTCGTCAACATCCGCGGAATTGCAGAGCGCCAAATAAAAATATTTAATTTTCATGAAATTACAAGTGCAATATACCAAAACACAGTTTAGCTTGTTGTTAATCCACCTGGCATGTCATATTTCAAAAAAGCTTTACAGTGAAAGCTATCCAAGCGTTAATGTTAGGACAGCTCTCTCAGCAGACAAAACATTACAAACAGCTAGCATCAAAGTAGACTGGTCACGAAAGTCAGAAGGGCAATAAAATTAATCGCTTACCTTTGATGATCTTCGGATGTTGCACCCACGAGACTCCCAGTTCCACAATAAATGTTTGTTTTGTTCCATAAAGATTATTTAAATATCCAAAAACCTCCATTTGGTTGGCGCGTTTTGTTCAGTAATCCACAGGCTCGTGCAGGTCACGACGGGCAGACGAATATTCCAAATAGTATCCGTAAAGTTCGTAGAAACATGTCAAATGTTTTTTATAATCAATCCTCAGGTTGTTTTTACAATAAATAATCGATAATGTTTCAACCGGATGGTAGCTTTTTCAATAAGAGAGAGAGAGAAAAGGTCTGATCCAAGCTGCTCGCACATGCAAAAATCTAAGGATAGACAGCTATCCACTGATGCGATGTGATCATTTTAGCACATTTTCCAGAATAAAAGCCTGAAACTATGTCTAAAGACTGTTCACACCATGTGGAAGCCATAGGGAAAGGAATCTGCTTGATATCCCTTTAAATGGAGGGAAGGCATGCAATGGAACAGAGAGGTTTCAGAAACACAGCACTTCCTGGTTGGATTTTCTTATGTTTTCGCCTGCAATATCAGTTCTGTTATACTCACAGACAATATCTTGACAGTTTTGGAAACTTTAGTGTTTTCTATCCTAATCTGCCCTAGTCACAACAGGTCAAACCAGATTATAATCCCTCCTCAATCTCTGCCACATTTTACATGTGGATGTTTAACTGAAGGTATAGTAAACTACTTGTAATTTATTCGGGGAAGATGTTTCTAAGTCTCTTGAACTCTATGTCCATAGAAGTATAATAATGTCTGAACTATATACAGTCTCTACAAACTCTACAAACTTTCTTTATTTTTCTTTCTTTCTTTCTTTCAGTTTCTCTCTGTGTCTCTCTCTGTATCTCGCTCTCTCTCACCCTCTATCTCTCTCTCTCTGGAGTGCTAATTCATAAAAAGTCATTGCCATGATAAATTCACTTTTCAGAAGTCATTGGAGCATCCAGAGATATAACAATAATCCTGCACCTCATCATCATACTCAGGGTGGCAATAAAGCATCCAGGAATTAATAAGCTTCTAACAGAATGGCTTCAGTGGCCTAGTTAATTGTTCTCTCTCTCTCTGTTGGGTAATAAACAAGCAAAACATGTAACGTGGTGGTACAAATTTATGAACGCACAGATAGTATGTGTCTTTCTAAGCATCATTTGCTTAGTTGATGTCTCTTTTTCCCCTCCTCCCTCTCTCCTTCATTCATTTTCTCATTTTGTATCTCTGTCTCTTTTCTCCCTTCTCCCATCTCTCCTTCATTCATTCTCTCATTCTCTTTTCCTATATACACTGCTCAAAAAAATAAAGGGAACATTTAAACAACACAATGTAACTCCAAGTCAATCACACTTCTGTGAAATCAAACTGTCCACTTAGGAAGCAACACTGATTGACAATACATTTCACATGCTGTTGTGCAAATGGAATATACATCAGGTTGAAATTATAGGCAATTAGCAAGACACCCCCAATAAAGGAGTGGTTCTGCAGGTGGTGACCACAGACCACTTCTCAGTTCCTATGCTTCCTGGCTGATGTTTTGGTCACTTTTGAATGCTGGCGGTGCTTTCACTCTAGTTGTAGCATGAGACGGAGTCTACAACCCACACAAGTGGCTCAGGTAGTGCAGCTCATCCAGGATGGCACATCAATGCGAGCTGTGGCAAGAAGGTTTGCTGTGTCTGTCAGCGTAGTGTCCAGAGCATGGAGGCACTACCAGGGGACAGGCCAGTACATCAGGAGACGTGGAGGAGGTCTTAGGAGGACCGCTACCTCCGCCTTTGTGCAAGGAGGAGCACTGCCAGAGCCCTGCAAAATGACCTCCAGCAGGCCACAAATGTGCATGTGTCTGCTCAAACGGTCAGAAACAGACTCCATAAGGGTGGTATGATGGCCTGACGACCACAGGTGGGGGTTGGGCTTACAGCCCAACACCGTGCAGGACGTTTGGCATTTGCCAGAGAACACCAGGATTGGCAAATTCGCCACTGGCGCCCTGTGCTCTTCACAGATGAAAGCAGGTTCACACTGAGCACATGTGACAGACGTGACAGAGTCTGGAGACGCCGTGGAGAACGTTCTGCTGCCTGCAACATCCTCCAGCATGACCGGTTTGGTGGTGGGTCAGTCATGGTGTGGGCTGGCATTTCTTTGGGAGGCCGCACAGCCCTCCATGTGCTCGCCAGAGGTAGCCTGACTGCCATTAGGTACCGAGATGAGATCCTCAGACCCCTTGTGAGACCATATGCTGGTGCGGTTGGCCCTGGGTTCCTCCTAATGCAAGACAATGCTATACCTCATGTGGCTAGAGTGTGTCAGCAGTTCCTGCAAGAGGAAGGCATTGATGCTGTGGACTGGCCCGCCCGTTCCCCAGACCTGAATCCAATTGAGCACATCTGGGACATCATCTCGCTCCATCCACCAACACCACGTTACACCACAGACTGTCCAGGAGTTGGCAGATGCTTTAGTTCAGGTCTGGGAGGAGATCCCTCAGGAGACCATCCGCCACCTCATCAGGAGCATGCCCAGGCGTTGTAGGGAGGTCATACAGGCACGTGGAGGCCACACACACTACTGAGCCTCATTTTGACTTGTTTTAAGGACATTACATCAAAGTTGGATCAGCCTGTAGTGTGATTTTCCACTTTAATTTTGAGTGTGACTCCAAATCCAGACCTCCATTTCCATTGATCATTTTTGTGTGATTTTGTTGTCAGCACATTCAACTATGTCAAGAAAAAGTATTTAATAAGAATATTTCATTAATTCAGATCTAGGATGTGTTATTTTAGTGTTCCCTTTATTTTTTTGAGCAGTGTATATTTATCATATCTCCCTGTCATTCCCCTTCTCTCCTCCTCTATCTCTCTCAGCCCAAGCCTTATTCTGCTATAATTGCTGTTTTATCCAAAAGTTTCTACTTGGGGTCAAAATTATCCCAGTTGCTATATCCATGGATGCAAAATGTCTTGGTAGGTTGAGGGTTAAGTAGTAGCGGTGCGCTAGATATCATTTAAAGTATAGCTGGATCTTGATGTGCTATAGGCAATGGATAAGATGGATGTTTAAATTTAGTCCCATAGCAAAGCCCACACATCCCATGTCATGCATACATTACATAATATCCTGTTAATGAGTGGCCAGTAATAAACTGGTACAGAACCTCTTTAAAAGTAAGAGCATTGTATTTAGTACAAATCATTCCCAAGGTTCTAGATCTCAGGTGAATCTGGTAATGAATGGTATGGCTGTTGAACCCTTATCCAGAGTGTTGTACTGGAGCAATTAGGATTTGCTCTAGGGCAGAGACAGCTTTTTCACATAGTCGGCTCAGGGATTCAAACCGGGGACCTTTCGGTTATTGGCCTGATGTGCTTAACAACTAGGCTACCTGCGGCACACCACCACCTCACAGCTTGTTTTCAGCCCAGCTCTGAGTCCCCAGCCAGCATGTGCCCAGTCAGTAGAAGGACATCTTGTCCACATGGACCATGAGTAGATTTGGCTCTATATCCCATCACCAGGCCTCACAACCAGCCAGGGGAGATCGAGCGCAACTCTACCAAGAGAAGGGCCTCCATATGCTGGGAGTAGAGTGAGACGTCTCCCTAACACCCACCATCTGGGACATAGGCCAGAGTGCCAGAACTGGCATGGGTTTAGCAGGACTGAGAGAACGGATGGACAGATTACACCGATGGATGGATGGACAAATGGACGAACACTGGGAGAGAGGGACCACAATGATAGATCCTTCTGTAAATCAGTATTAGGGGCATTATGTCCCTCACATCAGCACATTAAGCCTTAAAACAAGAGAAACATATAATCATCGAAAACTTTAGAGGTATCAGGTTTTTGTCTTTTTCCTATTTTTCGTCCCACCAGCGGTTTCCACTCAAGTCTCCATTCTCAGGGTTGAGAGGTGGCCCTGGACTGTGTGTGTGTGTGTGTGTGTGTGTGTGTGTGTGTGTGTGTGTGTGTGTGTGTGTGTGTGTGTGTGTGTGTGTGTGTGTGTGTGTGTGTGTGTGTGTGTGTGTGTGTGTGTGTGTGTGTGTTGTGCCCCAGATCCTGCTCAGCTGGTCAAAGTAATTCCCCTCACTAAAGAGAACCTTACCCTCCGCCTCTCTGTC